>NC_088309.1:15418961-15721991 GCF_910592395.1 Lineus longissimus | reverse complement strand
TACAGTTGAACCTTCCTTGCATAGTGTAATCTATCGTTGTTATGTCCAGGGGATGTCTCAGCTGATTTTGATCCTGAGAAAAACACAATTTGTTTAAGTAGAATTCACTGGCTACCGGTGCGATAATGCTGTCTCTTTTGTTTTCTTATACAGTACTAGACCAGCAAGAGCTGTAGGTGAAGTAAGCCTACCTGATGGCATACCACATAAAGATATCGTCATCGATTATTTGGAGGAGGATGGGTCAGACTCCGAGACCATTACAGATGAGAGGGAAATGGTCCCCCAGCCCCGCCCGCCCAGGCCTCCACCAGATGCCAATGACAATGAACCAGTCCGTAAAAAAGCGAAGACTAAAGTCAACTACGATAGTAAATTCAGAAAGGAGTGGCTGAAGGAATTCCCGTGGCTCCAGTGGGAAGCAGACAAGGGGACGGACGGTCTAATGTTTTGCAAGGACTGTCGTGCTAATCCAGCGCTTGCCAGGTCTAACCTTGGGTCCACTGCCGGATGCGACACCCATAAGCATGATACCTTGGCCAAGCATAAGATAAGTCGTGCTCATATTTTGTGCAGAGATGCATGTCTGAAAAAGACATCCAAAGCTGCGTTGCCACAAGTTTTCAATCGTCAGGTCACCAACAATCAGCTGGAAGTTGAAAAACAACTAGAGGTTAAGTTCAACATTGCCTACAACATTGCAAAAGAGGAAATACCCTTCACTAAGTTTAAGCCATGGCTGTTATGTCATAAGAAATGTGGGCTCCCGATTAACCCAACATATGATAATGATATCAAATGCGCTGAATTTGTGGGGGCTATAGCAGACCACACGAGAGAAATTCTCAATGACCAGTTGAAGAAGGTTAGGTACCTCTCGATTATCATTGATGGTGAAACAGATGTCAGCAACAAGGAATGTGAAATTGTCTATGCCCGCATCCTGGAGTTGGGATGGCCTGTAAATCGACTGGTCGGGCAGCAGGAGGTTGAGGATGCCCATGCAACAGGTAAGTTAAGTTACCATACTAGGTGATCGATTACACTAGGTCACCCATTCGTAAACACAAGCAATGAAACATGTCTCCTCAGTCACTAGGTGCACGCAGTTGTAAAACAAACGAAGTTACTAATTTCTCTTCACTCAATCTGTCTACATCTAGGCCTATACAATATTCGAAACTAACAATATTAGCCCAACTCAATGATTATTTTTGTTATAGTGAAATTTCAACTCATGTTCACAGGTGTTCTAGAGGCAGCAGACAAGACCTTTCAAGACCTAGCCAGATATGAAGACAACGCCCAACCTAATGTTGATTGGAAGGAAAAGTTGGTGTGCATGGGCTCAGATGGAGCATCGGTGAACCTTGGACACCGGAATGGTGTGATAGAAAAGCTGAGGCAACAGGCAGGACAGCATGTCATCCCATTTCACTGTATGGCGCACAGGTATGGTTTGTTAAATCAACTGTTCAGCACTGACTGTGAAGTCTTCTCTGCTGTATCAAAATACTCCTTGCTCAAATTACCTTTTCAATTTCAGGTTAGAATTGGCTGTCCTGGTCTTGCAGCGAGACGTCCCGATGGTGAGGGATATCTACGACACACTCTTCCTGGTATGGAAAACTTACCATTATAGCACAAAATCTCAGAGAGATTTGGAAAAGCTTGGCAAAGAGCTTGGGGTTAAAGTCTTGAAGGTACAGTACTTGTCTTTGAATGGCTTTTTAGCACACATGTAGGATTCGTCAGTTGCTCTCCCTGATGTTCATATTATTTAACATATTGATTTCAATTCATTTTTCAGGTGTCAAATGTTAAGGGCACAAGGTGGCTGCCCCATGTTCAACGTGCACTTGATGTGTTCATGATGAAGGAGTCGGGCACAACTGGCCAGTTCAATGCAACGTATGTGCACATGGAACATCTGGCAGCCACTCATCCAAAAGCGGACATTTCTGGCAGGGCAAAGAAGGCAAGTTATACTGGTGTGGCAGTAATATTCGGTGAGATTATATTAATAGCTTCTTGTGCCAAAAGTATTAAGGTATCTTTTGTTTATTTCTTTCAGCTTCTCAAGACAATGGTAAGCCTGGACTTTGTGTTTTTCGGCCATTTCCTTGCTGATGTTTTTGCGATCATTTCCTCTCTAAGCTTATTGCTGCAGAGAAATGATCTCATTCTTCAGCAAGCGATAATGGCGGTAAAACACACGATCCAGCAATTAGAGGACCTAAGGACCACCCCAAAAAGGAGGGGGAACAAAGAAAGATTCCTGAATGATGACGCCACTCAGCAGGGAGAATTCCAGGTATGAACACGGTCAGATAATCGAAAACACTTTTGTTGGTATAATTTCTATTCCTTGACATGTGATTAAAGATATTAATTATTTTGAAAATGACATACAAAATAATTGATATATTCAATCATCTTCAATCAACTTCATATTTCTTCAGGGAATCAAGTTGAAGGGTGACGTTGCTCTACTGATCGAGGAAGGTTTTGGACATCAAAGGCTGGCAGCTGGGGTTCGAAATACCATCGACATAGCTCTGCGGGAGATCAGGAATCGCTTCTCTGCCCTGTTAGGGGAGCCTCTTGGCGACAACATCACTGATGAGTCAGCAGCTGCTGTCAGATGTCGCAACATGGTATTCAACCATGATACATGGCCATCAGCTGTCAATGACCTAGAAAGCTATGGATATGAGGAGATGGAATTCCTGCTACGCTACTTTGTTGATTTGCTGCAAAGGTAAGCTCCATACTGCACCACTACGGTACTACTAAATCAAATTGGTGTCATTCTGTCTCTGAAGGGATCACTGACATTGTGCCAAGAAAATGTTCTTATTCAAAGTGATCATTGCTTTACACATCTCTTTTTACTTTTCAGGAACGGTTGCCAGGTAGACGAGGTCCAGGGTGAATATTCAAGGGTTAAAACATTGGTTAATGGCCAGTTCATGGACAAAGGTGTCAGTGCCCTCTGGCACATGATGCTCTTCTATTTTTACTAATAGATATTTCTTTTCATGTATTTTAGAACATGTTGCATTTGGTGGAGATAACGCTGGTTATTCCTATATCCAGTGCACAGTGTGAAAGGGGATTCTCTGCACAGAGGAGGATTAAATCGGATGACAGAGCTGGCCTACATGTTTCAACCACATCTGATCTAATCCGTATAAGTTCTGAGGGGTGCAGCCTGGCTGACTTCAATCCCGAGCCTGTCATCAGAAAATGGTTTAACAGCGGACAGGGGCCACGTAGGCCAAATCTGTACCGCAGCTGGCCAGCAATAGTTTGCGTTGGTGAAGACACTAACATTGCTGTATCAGATGATTGAACTGTTAATCTTGATTGACTGGGTTCATGGTGTCCACTCTGGCTAGGATAATCATCTGGAAATCAGATAATAAGAAAGACAGTAAACAGTATGAGAGAAGAAACATACATGTAGATAAACATTATCAGAATTTTTAAGATTTCACAATTTAACCTGTTGACTGCCTTGAATCTGAAATCTGTAAAAGGTGTAAGTTAGTAAATTACAAGAAATTTGAATAGTGACCTAAAGTCCAAGGTTTGACCTGTTTTATTGTACAACTTGTTTCTTTGGTGAGTTCATTTTATCCGATTTGCCTCTTTCACAGTTATTGGAATGTGAAAAGGAACTTGAATCAGTCTTACTCTGGAATACAGAATGAGATGAATAAATACAGTTATTTTCATATATTTGGTCTTGTTCTTCATCTGTTATATGTTCAACGAACATCATGGCAAGACTTACCTCATATGCATATTAGTTGACGTTTCTTTTCGAGGCCCAGGTAATACGCCAGGCAGTAAAAAAAATCGGCTCCTAAATATTGCAACTCAGCTCCTAAAATTTGGAGGTAAGGAGCTGTGTGCTCCTAAGTAAAAAATTGAACTTTGAGCCCTGTGGTCCATGTCATCTGACCATTTTCAAGGGTATTTTACTAGTCTTGGTGTCCACTTGATTGGGATTAGCCAATCTGTGGTATCAATAATCTCTGGCTTGTTTTTTAAAAAAAGTGGTGCCCTGGTCATTCTTTCCACACCTATTCTCTGACACTGCCACCCCGATTCTTCTTATTTTCCAGGACGGAAGGAAGACGTTTTCCAGGGGAGACTGATATTCTACCTAGTCATTGACGGGAAGGTAGTAAACGACCATCTCAGAACTTTCAGAGAGGCTCTCGTGGCCCTGTTCACCTCATTTTATGCCTTTGCATATAAGTACCCAAAAGAATCTGAAGTAACGATGGAATTCCTTCAAAGGTAAGCATTGTATGTCTTAGGGTTCAAGTACAGTTGAATTTTGATGAAAGGAAATGTTTGGAAATTGATTGGAAACTGGTTATTGACACTGACATTGCCAGCTGGTGTAATACTTAAATTACTAGTGAATAGGAACCAGCAGACATTTTTGTATGGGCAGGTCCACCAATGTCATTATTTTCAAATGCGCCACATCAAGCCTAGCAATATCTATTGGGTGACACAGTCTGTGTTTTCTCCTTTGATGCAATGAGAAATCAAATGTTTGGTAGTCAAATGAAGCTCGCCTATTCACATGACGTGTGTGGTGGGGGGGGACTAGTTAGGCCTTGCTGGTGGCAAAGAAAGCTTCTTATGATCGCAAGGAATAAAGTTCTGTGACCATCATCCTCCATATAAATGGTTTAGGTTGGTGCCATCTGTGAGATTATCAAAAGTGTTCAGCAAGATATCAATCAGGAAATCAGTCAATTTCTTGCACGCTAATTTTGAAAGTCTCAAAATGTAAGTTTATGAGTTGCTCTGTGTCTGGAAGGTTGGCCGTATCACCAGAAGGCAAAGGTCCAGTACTCTCACGTATTGCCTTACACTACCATTACAATACAAGACTATTCCTGTCTTGAGAAATCATCCGCCTGAACCTGTTGCAACCAACATGTCCTAAAAACCTGGCAAACATCAATGTGTGCTTTAAATCATCTCTCCTGCATCAATATTACGCCTTACAGTACTTTCAATTATTTCAGAGAATTCTTTGGCCTGAACCCACGGAAAGAAAGAAACCGAAACAAGAAGTACAAAACGCCAATTCCACCAAAGATAGTAAAATTTCTTGCTGCCATGCTGCAATTCGAAAGTGACTGGAATGCCAAGGAGTGACTTCTGATGTTCGCAAGTGATGAAGCTACTCAGACAATTTAATTCAGCTTCCGTGCATTGGATGACTCCCTACTCGAGAATTCTGTGTATTTGATTTCAATGTTGTAATTCAGGTTTGATAAATGTTTTTGGGATTAGCATTCCCTGATTTTGGTTAAGTATGTCCCTGTGTATTTAGGGATGAGCTTTTCAAAACTTTGTAATACATTTGAACTGTACTGAAAGTCCAGTGAGTAATCAGTATTTTGATGTTATTTTCCAGGTTTATTTCATACTGTATGGATCTTGAACATATTGAAGTGATATACATGGAGGTTGTCCTTGAAACATGTATAGATGGACTGAAATAGTCCATCAACTGTTTGGTTTGTGTATCATAGACCTTTTTTTGCTGTTTTATGCTGTTGACACCACAGTCACTGTGCATAATACTGGTTTAAGTTGATTTATCATCATTAATATGGCAGTGAATATAGCTGAATAGCACCATCATTTCAGACAGATTTTGGCTACATCTTGTAACGTCGAAGGTAAATAAATTTACCATCGACGAGTCGTCGATACATTTTTGTGAGTGGCTTTGTTCCATGCTATTAATGATGTTTATGAGTATACCTACTCTTTGCTTCTGTCATCTTAATACTGCCGGTACTTGAATCGGTTGCTCTTCTATTCACATTCTTTCTCATTATAATTCTAGTGTAGTAATAAGTTTGATATTGGTGCTTCAAGACCAGGGATCGCTGAGTTGGAGTCCATAAATGTACATGTAGTTGAGTTTCAGATCAGCTTTTGGAATTCACTTTAACTGAACTAAGACTACAATACCACCCATGAAGCTACTCAGACAATTTAATTCGGCTTCCGTGCATTGGATGACTCCCTACTCGAGAATTCTGTGTATTTGATTTCAATGTTGTAATTCAGGTTTGATGAATGTTTTTGGGATTAGCATTCCCTGATTTTGATTAAGTATAGTATGTCCCTGTGTATTTAGGGATGAGCTTTTCAAAACTTTGTAATACATTTGAACTGTACTGAAAGTCCAGTGAGTAATCAGTATTTTGATGTTATTTTCCAGGTTTATTTCATACTGTATGGATCTTGAACATATTGAAGGTATAAACATGGAGGTTGTCCTTGAAACATGTAAATATGGACTGAAATAGTCCATCAACTGTTTGGTTTGTGTATCATAGACCTTTTTTTGCTGTTTTATGCTGTTGACACCACAGTCACTGTGCATAATACTGGTTTAAGTTGATTTATCATCATTAATATGGCAGTGAATATAGCGTCATCATTTTAGACAGATTTTGGCTACATCTTGTAACGTCGAAGGTAAATCAATTTACCATCGATGAGTCGTCGATACATTTTTGTGAGTGGCTTTGTTCCATGCTACATTGTATAAATGATGTTTATGAGTATACCTAACTCTGTGCTTCTGTCATCTTAATACTGCCGGTACTTGAATCGGTTGTTCTTCTATTCACATTTTTTCTCATTAATTATAATTCAAGTGTAGTAATTCAAGTTTGATATTGGTGCTTTAAGACCAGGGATTGCTGAGTTGGAGTCCATAAATGTAGTTGAGTTTCGGATCAGCTTTTGTTGGAAACCTTTAACTGAACTAAGGTTGTGTTTGTGTGGAAAAAACCCAGAGATCTGTTATTGTGATTGAGAATTTTTGTTTTGATAACCAGTAATTTTAATAAATGTTCTAAAAATTTACAGAAGTTGCTTGCGTCCTGTCATTGGTTAATTTACAGAAAGTGCTTGAAGCTGAGTCCTTGGAACCATCCGTATTTTTACAGAACTTTTGCTTTATCCAGTATTACACTTCTTCTGTAAGAAAAAGGAACCATACATATTTTTACAGAACTTTTGCCCAATACAGTATTACAACTCTTCTGTAAAAACACAGAATGTATGTTTCTGAAAATATGGTATTCTGTAAAAAAAAAAGTCTTCCAGTAATATTAATCAAGGTTCCAGGGACTCGGCTTCAAGCATTTTCTGTAAATCTACTGCGAATTTTTCTAACAGTGTGGCCAGGAACGCGAACTAGTTGGCCCATCAGCCTTATTCGCAATTACTCTACAGAGGATTCCCAGTACCCTGCTCATACAGTATCAGAATCGCCGCCAACTTACTGAAGAAGAAGATGGACTTGATACCTTTGTGAGATGGCTAGATAAGCAAGTAGCCATTTGACTTGCGATGGCCGAGCTAAAAGAACCATTGAAAAGTCAAAAGTCAGAAGACTTCCGTCGGAAGAAAGGCGTGGGAAGTCATAATAGGAGTCAGGGTCATGCTACGAGTTCAAACGACTCAACTAGACTATCGAAGAGCCAGAAGTCCAATTCTGCCAGCGCCAACCAACAAGAATCATCCACGTCAAAGCCGCCATTCATCTGCCCCCTTTGTCGGGGTAAACACGGGATAGCAAAGTGCGAGAAGTGGCACGCTACAGGAGTTCAAGATCGTTGGGCAATGGCAAAAGAGCACAAGATCTGCTTCAGGTGTCTGTACATAGGACACCAAGGCAGAGTCTGCAAATTGACGAAAAAATGTGACACGGAAGGGTGTACCAAAACCCATCATAGAAGCCTACACCCGACAACAGTTCCATCATCGACCAAATTCGACAAGGTGAACAGCGCATTCGGAGTTGATAGCTCAGGTAAAGTGATCCCGACCAGGGTTGGATTACGCGTTCTACCCATATACATACTCTCAAAAGGAGGACACAACGAAAACTCCAAGCGTTCCTGGACGATGGATCTGATTCGTCCTACATTAGAACTGATGTAGCCAAATCGTTAGGGCTACCAATAGAGGATGCAAATCTAATCCTATCCACGTTAACCAATTCGGAAAGCATCATCCCAAGTGGACCTGTATCGTTCGACACAGAAAGTCTAGACGGGGAGATGAGGGCAACGATTGGAGCTCGCACGCTCGACTCGATGTACGAGGGATTAAAAGCACCCGATTGGACCAGAATCCAGGAAAATTGGAGTCATCTCAGCGGGATCGAGTTCCCCAAGGTTGCAGGAGAGCGAAGGTCGACATTCTCATCGGTTCGGACCATCCAGAGCTAACCATGACCTTGGAGGAAAGATTTGGGAAGCCAGGGCAACCTGTGGCCCGCAAAACGCCACTAGGTTGGACTTGCGTCGGCCCGCTAACATCGACGTCACAGTTCTCGACATCGTCATCGGAAACTTACTGTGCTCAATCCATCGCAATAGACACATCGAGTGATATCAAAACTGATGAGGCAATGCGCCGATTGTGGAACATCGACGCCCTTGAAGGGAAAACCCAAGCGGATGAAACCCCCGAGGAGAGATTGGCGACTGCTAAGGCCTCAGAGTCACTGAAATCTATTGGATCGGAGGGGAGATACCAAGTCAGCATCCCCTGGAAAGAGGATCGACCTAAGTTGCCTGACAATCGCTCAGTAGCCGAGAAAAGGTTAAGGAGTCTTGAGGCTAGTTTGAGAAGACGGCCGAATGTGGCAGTCCAATACCAGGATGTGTTTGAGGATAACGTAAGAAAAGGATATATCAAGGAGATCTTGGATGAGAATAAGTATACCCCAGGATGGTATCTTCCTCACTTTGGCGTAGTAAATGAAGACCGCGAGACAACAAAGGTTAGAGTTGTTTACGATGGAGCAGCGGTTTACGCTGGAACCAGCCTCAATGACCAGATGCTTCCGGGTCCCAAGCTACAGCAAGAAATACTAGATATCCTGATCACATTTAGGCAAGAAGCCATTGCGCTCATGGGTGACATCAAAGAGATGTTCAGCCAGGTACTACTAGACCCTGTGGACTGCAGATACCATCGGATCCTTTGGCAGGCCAAGACCTTCGAGTCCGCCAGACTACCATTTGGGGATCGGGCGTCACCGTTTTTAGCCCAATTGGTAATACGCACTCATGCGGAGAAACACAGCTCGGAGTACCAATTAGCTGCGGAAGCATGTCGCAGAAGTCTATACATGGACGATGCATTGCCGTCCGTCGACCACGTACCAATTGCCAAAGCTATGTGGAGGGAGCTCACAGAATTGCTTGGTACAGCCGGTTTCGCAATCCGAAAATGGATGAGTAACAACATTGAGGTTTTGAAAGATGTTCCAGAGGAGAGTCGGTCACCGGGAATAGAAGACTTGGAGGAGTCAGCTCTCCCATGTCAGAAGCCGTTAGGAGTGTTGTGGAACGCCGAGAAGGATGTCATCGGGTACAAACACAAGACAGTGGAGGTGATAATCGTCACCAAAAGAACCACACTTAGTCTGGTAGCTAGACTTTTCGACCCGCTGCAGCTTTTGGCGCCATACGTTATCCGCGCCAAGATGGTTTTACAAGAGGCCTGGCTAGCGGGCTTAGGTTGGGATGATCCATTCCCTTCCACGCTAGAGAAGTCAGTTCGTACATGGCTAGAGGAACTACCCCAAGTCGAATCGTTTGAAGTTCCTAGATGTTATTGCAGAGGACAACCCGTGACTTCAGAGTTGCACACATTCACGGATGCGTCTAGTCTTGCGTATGCTGCTGTAGTGTACGTCAGGGATTGTTACTCTGATGGTACCATTACAGTTCGTATCGTTATCGCTAAGGCAAGGGTTACGCCTTTGAAATCCGTGAGCATTCCTCGTTTGGAACTAATGGGTGCTGTTCTAGGATTGCGTCTGGCCATCAAGTGCAAGGAGTTGTTAGGCCTGACGACACTGATGTTTTGGACAGATAGCATGGACGTGGTATTTTGGATTCGCGGCCAGTCCAGACGCTATAAGCCATTCATATCACATCGAATCGCCGAGATCCAAGAGGAAACCTGTCCCCAGCAATGGAGGCACGTCCCCGGAAAGAAGAATCCAGAGGACCTGGCGACTAGAGGCGCCTCAATTCATGATCGGATTCACGACAGTTTCTGGACCTGTGGACCAGACTTTCTCCAATTGGAAGAAATCGATCGGCCAACGCCAAAGAACATTGATCAACCGGAGTTTTCTGAACAAGCTCAAGATGAAATTCCAAAGAAGAAAGTTCAGACTTTCGCCACTTGTCATGGAGAAAACACCTTGGTGAATGAATCGATCATCGACGGTCCTGTTATGTTAGTGAATTGAATTCTGTAACATTGTGGTCAGTTACACACTGACCAAATTTTGTGGGGGATGGTGCGGTGTCCCAAGCCACCCCAATCTGTCTTCGGCCCGTGTTGCGGCCGGGGCGAAAACATTACATTATCACTAGTTCGTTTCAGTGGTAGTCATAAGGTCTTTAGGGACTACTTTCAGAAATTAGTTCTTGAAAATGTGGCCACATTTCTATGAAAACGATATCGGAAGTGCATGATCTGTTCGCGATGACATCGCCGATGTATTTTGAAGTGGAGAATTCCCACAGTATGTGCAGTGAATTGGCATGATTCTGTTCGCCTAGTAAGTTTTAGTTCTACGATTCTTTCATGAGTAAAAAGTAGACATTCTAAGCAATACAATAATGTCACTCCCATGAAAATTGATTGGAAATTGAGGGAGCTACGGCATTCTGTTCGGCAACTGGCAGCGCTGAAAAAATCCATTGCATACTGTACAATACCAAATGGCACATTTTAAAAAGCGCTCATTGGACAACGTAGGGAATCACCAGAAATGACGTCATAACTGGTCTAAATAGAAAACTACGGTGGCGCAGTAGAGCACAAGAAAAGGTTTAGCATTAACTTCGTCATGCAAGCTTCAGCAACAAAACGATTTCTCATGAATGATTTACTTGATCATCATCAGCTTGTTTTCCCCTGATAGATAACAAAATGATTTACAATTTCCATCAAAGTGTTCTATTTTGTGTATAGTCACATGATATTTAACTGGCTAGGAGCCAAGCAGTTTTGAATATTCACGGGAAAATACTTCGTACTTGTAAACGAGGCTATGACAATGAGTATGCTCATTCATGGCATAAACTTCATGTTTCGGTAAATATTTTCATACGATGATTTCACCCGAATTGTGGTCAGGATTGAGGAATGTAAGCAAGTACAAGCTGTTTTTGATAGTACATATCACAATGGTAACCGTTGTTGCCAGTTAATTTGGTGTTTTTGTCTGAAATCGCTTCGTTAAATTGCACAAATCCGCGCATAAATTACCGCCGATTGGAAGGGATTTCCCGCTAATGACGTCAACAGAATTCCCGCCTGCATAGCTTGCGTGTTCTGGTCAGGAAATATATTTTTAAAAACTTCGTCAAAATAATGCCTCGCATTCAACTATAAATCCATTGAACAGTGGTGCTTGGTTAGTCAACCGATGACATTTTTTGGGGTGTGATCGGGGATTGTAAACACGTTCCTTATATTGTTTATTATTTATTTGACAGGTTTTTTAAATCCATTGTCAGATTTTGAAAAGGATTTATTTCCGAAAATCAATTGGTCGTATCATGTGGTGCTGCTGTATTTCGTCATCTTCAGAAGGCATGTGCAAGGTAAGTTGATGCTGCTCGATTAAACTAACAGATTGCGTCAAATTTGCAAATGACGTCAATAAATCAAGTCCGAATAGTTGATATCACGGTTAAGTTTATTTTGATATCTTATGTCAGATCGTTGTGAGTATCGTAGTGATTATAAACCGTGCCGAAAATCTAGTCGTGGGATGCTATCTCATCATCATGCGGTCTGTCTGTGTCATGTAGCCAACATCAATCATCAGGACATCATGTACAGACAGTACATACATGTCTACATCGTAAATAAGATAAGATATTTATATTCGTATTTGAATCGGTGATTCAATACTCTGGTGATTTTGGAGGATTATGTTAGATGTTGCTGCTGCCACCTTGTCTGAAACATGATTTCATATCTTGGTTTATGTTGGGAAAAATAAAAATGATGGCCCATGGCCATGGGGTAAACAGCTCTGGGGCCGTATTTACAAAGCCCTCGCATCTTTGCGACCACGCAAATCTATTGTTCACCTGCATACACCCTATTGTTCACTGACTGTAGTGTCGGACAAAAGATAAGCGTGGTCGAAAAGTTGCGAGGGCTTTGTAAATATGGCCCCTGCTTCCAGTCAAGCATGTCATGACAGGTTGTGACTTGGAGACAAGTTGTGCAGGTAAACCAGGTAGAGACAATAGGGAGGTTCAGATCTGGCCCGACTCCCACTCCGACTGACCCTTCAAATCAGATTTTCGAGTCGTGATGCCAGGCCTCTCAATTACATGCTGATAACCGCGTTTAACGTGGTAATAAATGCCAAGGACAAGGTGCCCAAATTAACCCTTAAAAAGGTGCCAAAATTTAAAAAAGGGGTAAATGACCCCCCTGAAGCATTTTATGGCATCTAAAATGCTTAAATCGACTCCAAAATGCCATAAAATAATACCTAAAATCCTAAAATTGTTATTTTGAGTTATATATCACCATATATGTGACCAAATTCAATTTTAATGCGCCGAAATTTAGGCTAACGTCGATCAAAAAACACGAGCCCAAAATGGGGTAAAAAAATACAGAGTGTATAGATCTTCACGTAATTGAGAGGCCTGGATGCAATTAAGCTATTGAGGAAATTTGCTTAAAAGGTGCATTTTGTCACTGCAGACGGGAACAGACCTCCTGGAGGCAAAATATCCCAACCACGATGTCTTGCAGCAGAATCCAGACTCCGACCTGAGTGTCAGTCGGAGTGGGAGTCGGGCCAGATCTGAACCTCCCTATTGACTTATGAGCAGTGACTTAAAAGTATCCTTTTGGTGGGTTTCCTCGTCCACCATGTCCTCCACCGCTGCCACACGCTGTTCCGGACTATAACTCAAGAACCGTTGGCCTGGTCGATATATAATTTCTAGGGTGTGATGGGGTGGGTTAAGAGAAGGCAATTATTGATTTTGGTTGCGATCCGATATTCAATATGGCCGCTAACATGCCATCTTGGATTTTACATTCTTGACCATAACTCGAGAAAGAGTGGTCTGATTGATCTCAAATTGGTCTGATTGATGGTGTTGTGAGGTGGGTGAGGGAAGGGTCGCTATCGATTTTTGTTGCAATCCGATATTCAATATGGCCGCCAGGAGGCCATCTTGGATTTCGCATTGCGGACCGTAACTCGAGAAAGGGTGGTTGGATTGATCTTAGATTTTTATGGTGTAGTGAGGTGGGCGAGAGGCGGGTCACTGTCGATTTTGGTGGCAATATGATATTCAATATGGCCACCAGGAGGCCATCTTGGATTTTGCATTCCAGACCATAACTCGAGAAAAAGTGGTTGGATTGATCTCAAATTTTTATGGTGTAGTGAGGTGGGTTAGGGAAGGGATGCAATCTGTTATTCAATATGGTTGCCAGGAGGCCATCTTGGATTTAGCATAAAGGGTTGTATAGGGGACATACTCAGCGAATGTCCTTATTCGCGTTTTATTAGTTTATTCAACTGATTAATATGTTTTTTTATTTCTATTTTCAGGTAGCTGATGCCTATACTTATTATTGTCTTAGCTGAATTTGGTGGCTGCTACAATTTCCAATTTGCCTCCTGGTCCGGAACGCAAATAATCCGAAGAAGTTGATTGCGTCCAGGCAATCCAAAATCTATTGCCTCCGGGCAATCCAATAAACCTCACAAAATCTATTGCCTCCGGGCAATCCAATATATATATTTGCAGTATTTATTGCCTCTGGGCAATCCAATTTATCCTCACAAAATTCATCGCCTCCGGGCACTCCAATATATCCTCCCGAAAGACCTATTTCCATCAGGGCAATCAGTACTCTCACAAAATTTAAGGCCTCCTGCCAATCAAGTTTGTGAACAAAATTGTTCCCAAGTACAATTTCTGTTGAAATAGTTTCTGTATATCAAAACATTTCATAATCTCACAAGTTTACGTTTCATTGTGCAAATAAAAAATATGGGAATAGACATTGTTCAGTACCGCTCTTCAGTTGGATTGTATGCAAAAAAAGCAAGAATAAAGAGTCAGCCACCAAGTTCAGTTCACTGTTATCATGCACATTGTTCAAGTACTAATTATCATTTTCTTGATTTGACAGATATTTATTGGACTTCAGATGACGGAGAGATAAATCACAAGACTATTTGGTTGTTCTCTTCCATTTGGTTTGTGTCTGCATACATGCTGAAACTGCAGTCAATCTTTGAATTACATCATGTGTTGTTTGAGTTTGATGAAATGCTAAGGGAGTTTGATGATAAGCTCTCAGTTGCTGAACAGAACTTGAAAGATGAAAAGTGGATCGAAAAAATAATGGAAAACTATCATGACAGACAAAGCCAGTGCAGAATAGCCTGTTTGGCTTCTTTATATCTTATTCTAGCTATTGGGTATCAACTTTATTCTTCGCAGATTTTACAACAAAGTAATGATATTGAAACAAATCCAGGTCCAGTTGATCAAGTTTTCTCTGCTTCTGGTATTCCTGCGTATATTGATAAAGTCACACAAGGCTCATTCCATCAGGGCAATTCAAAATATTCAGAATCTTCAATTGGCAGACAGTGTGTGACCAATGCCGCTACAGTTTTAATGTACTCATTTATAATTTCACCTGCTCATTGGCAATCACAAGACCTTGATGACATCTTAGATGAAGGTGACTCATGGTACAACGAAATTAAATTGACAATACCAACTTTACGTAACTGAGCTATTGATCAGCTTCCGCCGTACCATTTAATGATGAATGAAAACTTCAAAATAAAGCCTGTTGGGGTGTCACAGAACATCTGCTTGTTGTACATTGAAAATTCATCTACTCGATCTATCGATGAATGAATTTCTGGAAAAAATGGCTTCACAACATGCAGTTATTGTAATCATTGGATCACAGGCATTTGCTGTAATTCATGTTGATAACCGGTATTATATGTTTGATTCACACAGTAGAGATAGGTCAGGTTGTCCTCCAAATGGTTTTTCAGTTTTGCTAACATTCTCAAATGTGTCTAACTTAGAGATGTATTTAAGACAGTATGCTGCCAGTGTCAATCAAACTAAATTTGAGATAACCTTTTTCAAAGTTGGGAAAGTTACATCTAGGGCTTTAAAGCTTGGTCTTAAAACACACAGTTTAATCAGCCATGTCAATAGAAATGATGTTCAGTCAAAAACTAAACAAGAGAGATTGTGTACAACTATCAACACCCAGAGTAATAAAAGCAACAGTGAAAAGTACAAATCAGATGAATTGGTTGAAAAGTATTTAATTGATCAATCTAAAAAAGCAAACAAGAATGAATACTTCTAACTGTATATGCAATCAAGAAGACA
Organism: Lineus longissimus; assembly: GCF_910592395.1. Classification (NCBI taxonomy): domain Eukaryota; kingdom Metazoa; phylum Nemertea; class Pilidiophora; order Heteronemertea; family Lineidae; genus Lineus; species Lineus longissimus. The sequence goes on along the minus strand of NC_088309.1, from coordinate 15,706,470 downwards.
GGAATTTCAAAAAAGTAGTTGTATGCATCAATGAATGAAGCAATTTGACCAAATATCTAAATATAAAGCAAGACAAAATGAAAATAAACAAAAACAACTTAAAACAAATGACAAACTTTCCAAACAGAGAGCAAGACAGGATGAGAGTAAACAAAAACAACTTAAAACAAATGACAAACTTTCCAAACAGAGAGCAAGACAGGATGAGAGTAAACAAAAACAACTTAAAACAAATGACAAACTTTCAAAACAGAGAGCAAGACAGGATGAGAGTAAACAAAAACAGCTTAAAACAAATGACAAACTTTCCAAACGGAGAGCAAGACAGGATGAGAGTAAACAAAAACAGCTTAAAACAAATGACAAACTTTCCAAACAGAGAGCAAGTCAGGATGAGAGTAAACAAAAACAGCTTAAAACAAATGACAAACTTTCCAAACAGAGAGCAAGACAGGATGAGAGTAAACAAAAACAGCTTAAAACAAATGACAAACTTTCCAAACAGAAAGCAAGACGGGATGAGAGTAAACATGAGAGTAAACAGCTGAAGAAAAATGACAAACTTTCCAAGGAGAGAGCAAGACGAAATGTAGAGAAGCGTCGTAAAGAAAACAATACTGACCATCAAGCAAAGATAAAGAGGAGACTTGATCCTCAGAAACTGAGTATTGAAAATACAAATGATCAGTCAAGAAAAAGGAAATAACGTCAAGATGATACATTTTGTAAAAATGAAAATTTAAGAAATGAAATGGCCAGGGCCATTGTGCTCACCTCTTGTGAAGGGAAGATGGATGAAGCATTAGCATGGTTTTAAATGTAAGAAAGAAATGAAGTAATGTTTTACAATGAAATTACATGAGAGATAAAATAATGCATAAGTTGAATTTAATTGAGGTGACTACAGGTATGACAAAGCAGAGTAGACAATTTTGTGATCTGACCAGTAATTGTCTATTATATCGACCAAGTCAATAGTGGCAGATGGAGTAGGATTGGTGAATACAAGGTCCAATTTGGACTGATAGCTGGTGGTGTTTTTGGACACGTTTTGTCTGAAGTTATATGCTTAAAATAAAAGGTTTCTAACTTTGCATTATAGTTTTCACCTTCACCTATTGATTTCATGTTAAAATCACCCATAACAATGTATTGTTCATTCGGTTCATAAGATGAAAGGCAGTCTTGTAGACTAGGGGAGAGTCTACTATTAACATTTGGGGCCCTGCTGGCCAAACTGAGAATCAGAAAAAGACTGCAGTTTAGTCTAAGAGTATAGGGGTACATTCGTACCAAGTTAGGGATCTGTAGCTAAAGCAGTGACAAAACGTGCCGTCATTGTAAAATGGCAGTGCCATAGGAAAATTTTGACCTCTGTGACCTTGAGAAGTAGGTCAAATCAAAAACTCACATTTATGAAATGTATCCTTGCTAGGAGTACCTACCATAAAAATGTTATGAAAATCAGACCACTATTAAACGAGCTATCAAACATTTTAACTTTGGACATTAAATTTGGCCCCCGGGTGGCCAAACTAAGAATTTTTCAAGATGCCCGCCTGGCATCGATATTGGCTATCACATTTGATAAAAAATCAAGGATTTAGTAGAGAGTACATAGATATACATCCAGATCAAATTTGGTTGCAATCCGATCATTAGTTTCGGAGTAATAGTACTGTGTTTATTTTTCAAGATGGCTGCCTGGCGGCCATATTTGATGTCCGAACGGCCGAAATTTTAGGGGTGGAATAGAGAATCCCCAGATACATGTCCACACTGGTTTAAAACCTTCTAGCTAAAATAGATAGGAAACATGCTACTGTTCAGTGAATCAGCAAACTTTGACCTCTGTGACCTTGAAAAGGAGGTCAAATCAAAAACCCGGAGGATATATGATGCACCTTTGCTAGAAGTACCTACCATATTTTTTTCAAAATTTCCCGACTTCTATTAAGGGAGATATTGCATATTTTCACTTTTAACGTTTGGCCAAACCATGAAACGAATCGGACCGAAACTTGGTCTCCAAGGTGTCATTACATAAGGGTACATGTGTACCAAGTTTCAACTCAATAGCTCTAACAGTTACGAAACGTGCCCTGCTAACGGACGACGGACGACGACGACGACGACGACGACGGACGACGGACGCCACGGTATGGGATAAGCTCACCTCTGCTAAGAGGTGAGCTAAAAAGTTGAGACGGATAGATACCAAATCTGCTGAATTGTCTTGGGGAAGTTGTAAAGGAATATTTGATGTCAATCAAAATGAAATTCCGCTTCAAACATCGTCTAATAAGAAGTGTACAAATAAGAAATATGGAAGTAATTTAGACGCAAATATTGCCATTTTTGTCGGGGAGTAGATTTATCTCGTTTCAATTTAAACTGGGTCAACGTGGTCCTATCGTATTTAAAATAATTCCGTAATCTTAGGATAGAGGCGCTGCCTCTTTTTACAAATATGTGAAACCGGCGAGCACTGTGATTGGCTGATTGATTCACATTTTCACAAGTTCCTTTCCCGTCCCAATAAAAGGGTGCAGCGGGGTTCTCGCAGGGGAGTCCGACGCCGAATTTCACAGAAGAAAGACCGCAGTCGAGCCTTTGACAGTGCAGCGCACGTGTTTGAAGTGGGCGGAAGTTGCCCAGGTTCTTGTACTAAAATGCATCCATGTGGAGTTACGGATGTTTATCTTACTATGTCTTACACCTAGGATCTTGTACTATTAAATTTGTGTAGAGGGAGAAAAGTGTGATACTAAAGCCGAAGGCAGTGTAGCAGACGGAGTAGTCCTTGTTCGTGATTGTGTTACTTCAGACACTTGTCTCGTTATGGATTGTCTTCAGCTGGTTGCGACGTGGAATGGATAATGTCTCCCTAGGCTATCCCTCTCTGATGTGTTGGAGGACTCAGACTTGCACTTGCAGCACTGTATGGGTGTCTCTTAGATACCGTCGGATCCAAGTAGCATATGCTAGCTACTAAAGAAAACTCGACTCAATTCGAGGAGGTCACCTTTCCCGCGACATTTTCAATGCATTAACATGTGATGGTCCTATCTATGAATGCACCTGCTGTCACCAAAATTGGTTCAAGCATTCTGTAAAATCTTCAGACTCATGGCCTAACAATTTTGACTCTGAATTTGTTAAAAGTGTTTTGACAGAAAAATCATCAGTGAATGGTAAACAATGGCTCTGTAATACATGTTTGGACTCCCTTAAATCTAGTAAAGTTCCTAAATTGGCTGTGGTAAATGGATTGAAATTTCCTTCTCAACCAACAGAATTACTCTATTTACATCAGCTGGAAGAGAGTTTGATAGCCTTGAGAATACCATTCATGCAAATACGACAGTTACCAAGAGGATCCCAATTGTCTATGAAAGGATCAGTAGTAAATGTGCCGACAGATGTGCAAACAACAGTCAATTCACTTCAAAGAACTATTGATAAAACTTGTACAATTCCAGTCAAGTTGAAAAGAAAATTATCCTACACACATGCAGTTACTACACAAAATGTACGTCCTGCTGTAATCATCAGTGCTCTGCATTATTTAATGAACAACAGTGAACTATATAAAAGAGCAAATTTGACAGTGAACAATGAATGGCTTCAAAGTTATCCACCAGAGCTTGAAGAAGATGAAACTGCCTCTGACAACATTGCGTGTAAAAGTGATAATTATGAGAAAGATGTTGATACCCTTGTAAAGGAATTCGAAGAGGCTGAAAAAGATAAAGATGATGATCATTTTGAGGAAATCCAGGATGATAGTCCAGGCAATTTGGATACATTGTTAGATGACCTGAAATATCAAACACGTATATGTACTCATTTGCACCAGGTCAAAATCAGAGGCCACTTGGCCTTTTCCAAGATGAAGATTCTGAATACCTTTGCTTTCCATCAATATTCATTGGTCAGCGACGTCCAGATAATAAACAGCGAAAGGTACCTGTTCATTATAGTGACATATGTAAATGGGAACTTAGGCACCTATTCCATAGAGCTATACCCTATACTATACTATACGCGAACAATAGTTTCATGGTCATGCACCCTTTGTGAAGCCATTGTTCGCGTATAGTGTAGTATACCGTATACCTCTATGGGGAAGGTGCCTCAGAGCAGCAGATAGACGAGTGGCAATGTCAGTACCAAATCTTTTCTACAAAATGAAAAAGGTTCAAATCAAACAAATATCTGATAAAGTTCAACTTGCTATGCGAAGATGTAAGACACAAGGTAAAACATACTGTGCCAAGGATTTACTCAATGCTTCCGTCATTAGTGAAATAGCTAGACTGGATGAAGGATATCGCATCTTCAGAACAATAAGAAGTTCTCCACCATATTTTAAAGGAAGAAAAAAAGATCTTTTTGCTATGATAAGGCAATTGGGATTGCCAACATGGTTCATAATATGTAAAGTCAAGGACTTAGTGAGCCCCCCTTTAGGTCGGGGGAGCTCCCCCGAACCCCCCTACGAGCATATGTTAAGTGCAAGCTCTAACAACTACAGCTTTTACAATGGGGGGACACCCCCCAAACCCCCCTCCGTCGACATAGGTTTTTACCAGTGCGTTGGGGGGAAGCTCCCCCCAAACCCCCCCGGTGGACAGTCAACTAGCCCTTCTGTGTCATACTGCTGGAGGGGGGGGGTGCGATGGGACCATCCATATAGTAATTATAGTTCCTTCCGACACATTTTTGTTTTGGTAATGTAATACATTGTGATTGTCCTTATTCACGGGAATCGGGCGTTTCCAGTGATATACGACACTTAAATGGATTGTCCTCATGCATTCACTTTGGAAACGCATTTTAAAATAGATGTTACGTCCTGTTAATGGGGCACGTCATCATCGCGTACATTTGGGAAAAACTCCCTAACGAGACCGGAGCAGCCGGCTGAAAGTAGTTTAATTATTGGCCGCTAGGGTGCAGAATGTACGCCGCTCACCCGAATTTTTCACGCAACTATAGCTGAATAGAGCTAGTTCTAGTTTGTGATTCAATTTGATACTTCAGATTTGGGCAGTAGACCAATATAACTTAGTCGTCAGTGTGGTTTTAAGCAGGGAAAACGTATTTGTTTTTCTTAAAGTGCCTTTTTTGGACGGGTGTGTGCGATTGTTTTGTTTATGTCACGTGACCTCGACCATGTCGACACAAAATTGATATAAAACCACCTTTTCTGTCATTATTTATGACGGATATTTCTCTAATAAAAATATCAATATAATTGGCCAATTTCTTAGGCATATGTAGCGAATTCCCATGAAGATTTAAATTAGATGTTCTCGTAACCTGTTACAACTGGTCTGATTTATAATTCAGCGCTACAACTGGTCTGATTTATTTATTCAGCGCCATTTTGAAAAACCAAAAAAAATTGTTTGTTGGATATACAATAATTACTCTCTTTATTTCACTTCATTTACATTATATACTCCCGCACACACGTGTATCTTAAGAGCCCCTCCTAAAGGGGGTCTTATCACTGTCTGCTGCTGAAACTAGATGGACTGATCTTCTGCGCACTTTCGGAAATTTGTCAGATAAAAAATACTATTCAGATGAAGAAATTCTCGACTTTAACTGGACCAAAAAAATGACTTGATTAAAGCTGATCCTGTTACTTGTGTAAGATTTTTCGATCATCGAATCCATACGTTTCTACATACAGTCTTGATTAGTCCACATCACCCTATTGGCAAAGTGGCCGATTTTTTCTATCGAGTTGAATTTCAACAACGGGGAAGTCCTCACATTCATATGCTCATGTGGATTGATTGTGCTCCACAGCTTAATAAAAACTCTAATGAAGAGCTAATCCAGTTTGTAGACCAATATATAAGCTGTTCATTGTGTGATACATCTGATATGGGCCGTGAAAACCGCAAAAAATCTGTACATGTTTTTGTAAGCGGTCGTCGCTCGCGCAAACTTGTCTTGCATGTTTTTGTGAAAGAGGACGTCGGCGAACGCGGTCGTATATCAAAACAGACGTTGGGTGACGCTCGCGCAAACTTCCCTCACATGTTTTTGTGAAAGAGGACGTCGGCGAACGCGGTCGTATATCAAAACAGACGTTGGGTGGCGCTCGCGCAAACTTCCCTCACATGTTTTTGTGAAAGAGGATGACGGCGAACGCGGTCGTATAAAAAAACAGACGTTGGGTGGCGCTCGAGACGGGTCATCCTATTTAGCGTCCAGTGGCGACCAGTGGCGTCCAACGCGAAATAATAGGGTGTATATGGTTAAAAATGTTTTCAAGCTCCTAAAACACTTTCAATAAACAAGATTTAGAAGTTTGGTGGAGTTTGCAAACCTAGTTTTTGAATAATCATCACCAGAAAACGATCTTAGTATGCCAACCTGATGCCAGATCCCGATTCCGCTTTTTCTATAAACCCAAGGAACGGCAGCTAAAACAAACATGGCGTCCAGTACTTTTGCTGGACGCATACTAAGATCGTTTTCTGGTGATAATTATTCAAAAACTAGGTTTGCAAACTCCACCAAACTTCTAAATCTTGTTTATTGAAAGTGTTTTAGGAGCTTGAAAACATTTTTGACCATATACACCCTATTATTTCGCGTTGGACGCCACTGGTCGCCACTGGACGCTTAATAGGATGACCCGTCTCAAGCGCCACCCAACGTCTGTTTTTTTATACGACCGCGTTCGCCGACGTCCTCTTTCACAAAAAACATGTGAGGGAAGTTTGCGCGAGCGCCACCCAACGTCTGTTTTGATATACGACCGCGTTCGCCGACGTCCTCTTTCACAAAAACATGTGAGGGAAGTTTGCGCGAGCGCCACCCAACGTCTGTTTTGATATACGACCGCGTTCTCCGACGTCCTCTTTCACAAAAACATGCAAGACAAGTTTGCGCGAGCGACGACCGCTTACAAAAACATGTACAGATTTTTTGCGGTTTTCACGGCCCATAATCTGATGCAACCTTTATTGAGTTGCAAATACACAAACACAGTAAAACTTGTCGTAAAAATGGAAAATCAATTTGCCGTTTCAACTTTCCTCTGCCTCCAATGCCTGCTACTACAATATTGTATTCATTTGAAATAGAGCCAGAAGACGTTGACAAACACAAACTAAATCACAATAGAGTGACAAAGAAATTAGAATTGATGGGAGATGGTTCAGACATATCCTTTAATGAATTTCTTGATCAGTTAGAGTTGTCTGAAACAGAATATTATTCTGCTCCAAGGACATCAATTAATGGGCCTAAAATATTCTTAAAGCGAAAACCATCTGAAATTAGAGTAAATGCCTACATGAAATTATTGGTGAATGCATGGCGAGCGAATCATGATATCCAGTTTGTTTTAGATGCTTTTGCATGCACCACGTATATTGTGTCATATGTTAGCAAATCAGCTCGTGGCATGAGTAATTTATTACACAATGCTTGTAAAGAAGCAAGAAATGGAAATAGCAATTTACGTCAGCAAGTCAGACAAATTGGAAATAAATTCCTGAATGCCTGTGAAATATCCGCTCAAGAGAGTGCATATCTAGTCATGCAATTACCTCTTACCAAAGCAACTCACGATGTAATATTTCTCCCAACATCACCACCTGATGATCGCACTTTTTTGATTAAAAGTAATACTGAATTAGAAAAGCTTCCCCCTAATTCAACAGATGTCAAAGTAGGTAATATCGTATCAAGATACAGCACTAGACCAAAACAGTTGGACAATTGGTGTTTGGCAGATTATGCATCGAAACTCAATGTTACATACCCGAAACAAAGTTATGACCCTTTTGAAGATAATTTAGATGATGTGGATCATAATATAATTGAGGCTGAAAGTGAGACATTTCCACCGACTGAAGCTGATGAAATAATTGATTTCACTACAAAATCTGGTGTAGTCTACAAACTTAAGAAAAACCCAAGGGTAATTAGGTATGTGAGATACAACAAAAATACTGACCCTGAAAACTGTTATCGAGAATGACTTCTTCTATTCTTGCCCTGGAGAAATGAAACAACTGATTTGCTAGGAGGCATAGCACACATTATGCTCATTACAGGGCAAAAAAAGCAACTATAGATGCTAAAAGAAAACAATATGAACATATGGCTGACATCATTGACGAAGCCGCTAAGAGGGCTGAAGCTGATGTTATGTATAGTTTAGACCCCTCCATGAGGAGCCTCAGCATTAGGACCCTCCGTCACGTGACCACGTGGAAGGATGCTGGTCAAGGTATAAACTGGGTCAAGCCATCGGAAGTGAGCGGACCTCCGTCTGTAGAGGCCACACTTGAATTTCCCTTGAGTTTCGGAGTTATCTTGCTGGTCATCCAACCTTTGCCGTGAAGTGCACCGCTGTTAGGATTCTTGTGGTGAATAAACTATATAAAAGAATGTGATTCGTCAGCTCCATTTATGATGTACGATCCCAACATGACATGGTGGAGAACCGGCTTTTCGACACGGATACGATAATAACTTTTCTCCGATCGGGACTTTCCTCTCGCACGTGCTATCTTCCGACTTTCGGATATTCCATCATTCTAGATGCCTTAGAATTACCCTCTAATGGCAAATATATTCAAGCGGAACATCATATAACGGCCTACTATCTTCTGTAGAACCGATTTTCAGCTTCAACAAGCCGCCAGGTTGTATAACACCAATTTCGTCCCGAACTCATCATTTTGGAAACTAGTCGTGTCGATTTCCTGACGCCATATTGAGCGCCTTGCTCGATGGATTGTTGTACGTCACAGCACCACGTGATTATGATCGCCGCCTCTGATTGGCTCTACTGTGACTAATTCCTATGCAAATCTGCACGCAAATGTGTTTCACCGCCGTGGATTCAACTTTGTGATCTGATCCCCGTTCCGAGACACTGTGAAATCGTTTTGACAGCCGTCACTATCTGTCTATCAGCTGACCCTGATGTCTACACGTACCATGATATGCCAGTCGCAAGTATTCTCCATGACTTCGTCTGTTTTCTCGTGATCATCATCCAAGACGTGTGTCTCCTCGTGATCATCATCCACGACTGTGTCTCCTCGTACTCTTCATCCAAGACTGTGTCTCCTCCGTGTTCAAGACTGTGTGTGTTTCTTCATCTTCGTTCAAAACTTTGCCGACTGTTAGTTATCGTGACATCACCAAGTGACATTCCAGATTCTGACAGAGACTATCGGTCAACTCTTCCTTTATAGACTTACATGTGATTGTTGATTTGCCTTATCATTACCATGCTGTGATAAAATTTCTTGCCCTGTTTTCAGTTCACCAAGACAGCCCCTTAGCCCCTCGCCATTGCAATGTATTGTAACTAACTTTTCTGCCCATTTCAGTACATGCAACATCCTGCTGTAACTAACTTTTCACCGCCATTTCAGCATTTTTAGCTCAGCTGACCAAAGGTCAGCAGAGCTAGTCAAATAACCTAGGAAAATGTCTGTCTGTATACTGTCACACCCCAACAAATTGGTTTTGGCCGACGTTTTTTAACGTGGAGGGCTGCACCAGATCTATTGACGTACAATTGTTGCCCTATGAAAGGGCTACAAATTCTTTTTGAAAATTCTGCCGATCGCCCTTTTTTCTGGCCGCCAGGCGCCCGGGAATCGTGAAGGCAATATTCGCTCGGGGATAAAACAGTCCATTGCGACCAAGCTTGTTTGAATCCTACACTGCCAAATCCTAAAAATTTGCCAAATTTAGTTTGAAATTTTATCACCTGGGGGCGCTACAAGGCAAAACATGTTCAAAATATGCTAATGTTCCCGCCGATTGACGTCAACACATTCGTCGTCATAATTATGGTGACCCAATTCGTTGGTCCTGGTAGATTTCATGCTCACAAAATCCTTTTGACCATATATTTTTCAATGCATCATCATGCTGTTATGAATAAAGGGAATAAATACTCACAAATAACTGTTTGTTAGTCAATTATTTTCAAGGAATATGTGGTTTTAGACGGGACAAAATGTTGAGGCGCGACCTAATTTTTACGCGAGCAAGCGACAAAATTTGCATACCGGAATCTGGGTCAAATTGCCGAACTGTCTTCCATGTAGACCACTTACTTGCTCGGCCGAGCTGAGATCACCATACTGCGAAAGTTTGGCGTTTTCAGCAAATATTTAATCCGCGGGCGGCCGTTCGAGTCGGCTGGGAATCGCAATCGACCAACCCAAATTTCCCCGAGTGAACAATCGACGGAGGTCGTCGGTAATATCCGGAGGTTGAACTTACATCGCGGAGCAATATTATGGGATGCAATTACTTCGTACATTATCATGGGATGTTTCAACATGTTGTACGCGGCGTGGTCGACAGCAACCATTGACAGCAATTGAACAGTAAGTTAAATCTTTTCGAAATATGATTTTAGAATCTAGTGGTCTGAACCATTAAGAGAATGACGTATTCGTTCTTTTGAATACCAAGATTCAATCGATCTGATATTAGAAGATGGTATTGCCTCGGGAACAGCTAGCTGCACTTTGACAGATAGACAAAAATGGGGTTCCTATCCCAGGCCCGATCTCTGATCTGCCGCGTTCGATTCATGTAGCCTAGGCCATGTGCAGTGCATGGTGATCGTGCGCTTTCTTAATTTTGACATCAGTTGATATACGTACCCTCACTTTAAACTGAGGGTTAGAAGCTATTTTTCATAACTGCAAAGACCCGCTAACTATTGAGTTTGATAGATGAACAATATCCTGACTCCTATTCATTCCTGTACATTTGTGTACAATATGCATGCATTCTGTTGTCGAATGACCTGTTTTTGGACTAACAGTAACTTGCTTAGTAGCTACGATGTAGGCCTACACGAATCAACATGCCTCTGGAAGAATTCAAAAACCCGGTGATTGTGCTGAATCGTCCCCATAAATTTATAGCGCCGTGGTATAGTGTATACCATATAGAAGTTACGGACGAGGTTGGCTAGAGGTCAAAGGTTACGTCGGTGGACGTGAGATGGAAAACCTAACGCATAAAACGTGGCCCTTCAACTCCATGTGCCCTCATGACCTTTGACCCCAGCAGAAATGTATGCATAAATTTGCTCGAAATACACTACGAACATTCAATTCAGAAGAACCAACCAACAATTCAAACTTTTCCATTAATCTATTTTCAGTTCTGATCTGTTGTTGATAGCAGAAGTGATGAATTTGTTGGTTACTGTAGACCATGAAATTTTCACAGGCCTTTCAATCTGGCAGTTTCACAGATGCCATAATCTACAAAATTAAGCGTGAATTAAGCGTATATTCGAGCTGAGTCTCACGAAAATATAATGCGTGAATTACTGAAAAACTTCAGTGTCAGTAAAGTAAAAATGCCATGTAGATTTCATCGTCTACAGTATTTCTACAATGAGTTTTTTGAATCAATTCTTAACTATTTTTCTTGTTGTTTTTTTTCAGATCTCATTTGTACATTGATGTGCTGAAATTGGTGGCTGTTACTTCAACCTACCTTCTTTCTTGAAAGCAAGACCTTGCTGAAAGGCAACGTCAACCTCGTTGCCGCGAGGCAATCAAACAAAACTTCTCAAAGTATTTGTTGCAAGGCAACCAAAGTGAACTTCTCAAACAATAAACCCTATGGCAATAGAAAAACCCTCTTGAAGAATTTGTGTCAAGGACACCAGAAAGAAAACTTTTTACCTTGAATTTGCTGTTTGCTACTATTATACTAAAGAAAACCTCTCAAAGAATTTGCCTTGGGGCAACATAAAAACCTCTTGAAGAATTTGTGTCAAGGACACCAGAAAGAAAACTTTTTACCTTGAATTTGCTGTTTGCTACTATTGTACTAAAGAAAACCTCTCAAAGAATTTGCCTTGGGGCAACATAAAAACCTCTTGAAGAATTTGTGTCAAGGACACCAGAAAGAAAACTTTTTACCTTGAATTTGCTGTTTGCTACTATTGTACTAAAGAAAACCTCTCAAAGAATTTGCCTTGGGGCAACATAAAAACCTCTTGAAGAATTTGCTGCAAAGCAACTTTTAAGAACTTGATATTTACCATCTGGTAAGCAAAGAAAAGCTGTTTGTATAACTGAACAGCAATTAACTGCAAGGCAACTAAAATCATTTGAAGTGTTTTGTGGTATATCTTAAGAATTTCCCTGAACAGTTGTATGAAGCTGTGAGGCAGGTGAATAGAAATTCTCTTGGAGGTACTAGAACACCTTTTTTTAGAAAATACACTAGTAACACGGGGCAACTTGAATAATTTGACATCATCTTGAAAGATAATATTCAGCAACATGGGTGTTGACATCACTCAGTATCGGTGTACTGTTGGTCTTTATGTACCTATCTCGAAATTGAAGAGTCAGCCACCAATATCCAATCACTGTGCTTGTTATAAAATGAATACTGCTCATGAATATCTCGATTTAACAGGTGTCACTTGGAATTCAGATGATGGGGAACTAGACCAGAGAACTATCTGGTTATTTTCTTCAATTTGGTTTGTATCGGCATACATTTATGAATTGCAAGTCTTCTTGCAAAGTAATGACAAATCCTCGACGAAAGAATTAGATGACTACAAAGATGAAAAATGGTTCCAAAAAATATTGGCGAACTATCAAGAAAGACAAAGACATCTTCGAATATCATGGAATGCATCTGTAGATCTTGTTCTATGTGTCTTTTATCAGTTATATTCCTTAAATATTCTGCAGCAATCTAATGATATTGAACTGAATCCTGGCCCATTGAACAAAAATGCTTATCGAAGTATAATGGGTTCATTTCACCAGGGTAGTAATCGCTATTTGGCTGAATCGGCTGGAAAACAGTGCGTCACCAATGCTGCTACTGCCCTCATGTATTCTCTCATTGTCTCCCCCGAGTATTGGCAAACACAAGATATTGATCATATATTAGATGAAGGTGATGCTTGGTATAGAAAGTTGATTTTACAGATTGCTACTGTTGCTGGTTACTTAGCCATTGACCAGCTTCCAAAATATCATTCTTGTTTTGGTGAATACTTCAAGCTTACTACTGTTGGTATTTCTCAGAATATTAGTTTACAGTACAATGAGAATTCCTCTGCCATATCGGTAGGTGATTTCATCTATCAGCTAGAAGAACAGAACACATGTACTTACATCATGATCATTGGCTTTGATGCGTTTGCGGTCAGTAAAATAAACCATGAATATTATATCTTTGATTCTCACAGCCGGGATGAAAGGGGTCATCTTTCACCAGATGGAATGTCCATTTTACTTCAGTTACCAAATTCAACCTGCTTAAAGTCCTACCTATGTGATTATGCAGAAAATATGAAACAAATTATCATTGAAGTAACTTCGCTTAAAGTGAAGAAAATAACTCACGATTGTTTCAGACTTGCTATGAAAAGGCAGAATTCAAAGAATTCTGATGCAGTTTCATGCAGTGTCAAAGAAAGTGACAATATACAAAATGTTACAGAAAATCCTAAAGTTAGCACAACAAATGAATTACTTAACTTTTATCTTGGGGATCAGTCAAAGAAGGCTATCGAGAAAGTGGCTTCCATGGAAAGAGCGAAGACATCTAAAAATGAAATCATAAGTAGCCATAAAAAGTGCATTGCCCAAAGGACACCATCATTGAAGGTAACCAAATGTAGGAATACTTTACAGAAAATGCTCAAGCGTTCATGCTCTGAACTGACTGATGATCAACCTTGCATACACAGATCAAAAAAAATGAAGATGACCGATAGTAATGCATTTCAAGGAGATTTCAAAATAGATGCAAAAAATTGTGAAATGAAAAGAAAATCAGACCAAAAACGGAAGCAAAGATCGAGAAAAAAAGGAACCATCAAAATAAAGGAAAGATTGGCACAGAAAGACTACCAGAAAAGAGTTCAGCAGGATGAAATTAAAAGAAAACAAAACCAAATGGCAATTAAAAGCTACAGGCAAAATGAAACCTTCAGAAAAGGTGAAAGAATTGTTGACAAAGAACGAAGGAGAAAAACTAGACAAAATGAAACCTTCAGAAAAAGTGAAAGAATTGTTGACAAAGAACGAAGGAAAAAAACAAGGCAAAATGAAACAAAACGCAAAAATGACAGACAGCATGAAAGTCAAAGTAAAAAATCAATAAGAAAGAGTAATGGACATTCAAAAGATGCTGATGGTATACATCATAACTCAAATTTGACTTCATTGCAAACTAAGAAATATGGAATTAATCTTAAAGAGAATTCAGATATATTCAACCAGATAATTTCATCAGGTCCTGTTTATGTGTGTACATGCTGTCACCAAACTTGGTTTAAACATTCCGTAAAGCCTTCAGAAAAATGGCCTAAAAGATTACAATCTGATTTTATTCAAAGTTGCCTCACAGATTTAAGATCCATCGAAGATGAAAGGTGGTTGTGCAATACATGTTTTGACTGCCTTCTTTCTGGCAAAGTACCAAAATTAGCGGTTGTTAATGGCATGAAATTCCCTGAACGACCCCCTGAGTTAGAGTTATACCAGCTAGAGGAAAGACTAATTGCCTTAAGGATACCTTTCATGCAAATTAGACAGTTGCCGAGAGGTTCACAGTTATCTATTAAAGGATCAGTTGTAAATGTACCTACAGATGTTGAAACAACTGTTAATTCTCTCCCAAGAACTATGGATAAAACATGCACCATACCAATCAAATTAAAAAGAAAACTGTCATATAAGCATGCTGTTGCTACTCAAAATGTGAGACCTGCTGCCATTATGACTGCACTTGATTATTTATTGAAAAATAGCTGTTTATATCAAAATGCTAATATATCTGTCAACAGTCATTGGCTTCAAAGTTATGAAGAAATTGAGAATGCAGAATATTTGGAAAAAGCTTCCTCTTCAGAAAACAACCACTCCGATACAACGTTTCAAGATGATGATGATAATAAGATGATTGAAGAGATAAATTCACCTGAAATCAAAGCAAATTGCTCAAGTAATGACACGATTGACAACCGTATTGAAGATGACAGTAGCGGAAATCTGGACACCTTGCTGGATGAGCCAGAAATATCGAATGTTGAGGCATATTCTTTTGCACCTGGTGAGAACCAAAGACCACTAAGTCTATTCCAAGATCAAAATTCCGAGTACTTGTCATTTCCAACAATATATATTGGACAAAGAAGGCCAGATAATAAGGAAAGAAAAGTACCTGTTCATTACAGTGATATTTGCAAATGGGAACTTCGAGCTGTTGATAGACGAGTTGCTACTTCAGTTCCAAATTTGTTTTTTAAGATGAAAAAACTGCAAATAAAACAGTTGAAAGACAAAATTCATCTGGCTGTGCGTCGGTGTAAAACTAAGGGAAAAACTTATCATGCTGGAGATCTTCTAAATCCTGTTGTTTTAGAAAAAATTACTAGGCTTGATGAAGGATATCGTATTTTTAGAACAGTTCGAAGTTCACCAACTTATTTTGAAGCAAGAAAAAAGGATTTATTCGCTTTGATAAGACAGTTAGGATTGCCCACATAGTTCATGTCCTTGTCCGCTGCAGAAACAAGATGGCCTGATCTCTTACGCATTTTAGGTCGATTACTGGACAATAAAGTTTATAATGATGAAGAAATTAGTCACTTTGATTGGTTTAAGAAAAATGAATTGATCAAGGCTGATCCTGTAACTTGCGTGCGATATTTCGATCACCGTGTTAATACATTCATCCACACAGTCTTGCTTAGTCCTCATAATCCTGTTGGTAAAATCACAGATTATTTTTACAGGGTTGAGTTTCAGCAACGGGGATCGCCACACATTCATATGGTAATTTGGGTGGAAAATGCACCAGTATTTGAGAAAAATACCCCTGAAGAAATTACAAGCTTTATTGACCAATATGTTTCATGCTCACTCGAAGATTTGTGTGAAGGAAGTTTCATTGATTTACAGTTACATAGGCATACTCGAACATGTCTTGGAAAGGGCAGTGTATGTCGCTTTGGCTTTCCATTACCACCCATGCCTTGCACCAAGATATTGCTGCCATTTGACACTGAGCCTGAAGACTTTGAAAAGTATAAGTTGAACTACAAGAGAATTTGTGATGAACTAGATCTGATACAAGAAGATTCAAACATGACATACTTAGAATTCCTAACTAA
This sequence comes from Lineus longissimus, assembly GCF_910592395.1. Lineage (NCBI taxonomy): Eukaryota > Metazoa > Nemertea > Pilidiophora > Heteronemertea > Lineidae > Lineus > Lineus longissimus. Next base: position 15,690,284 of record NC_088309.1, on the reverse strand, counting down.
ATTAGAAATATCTGAAGAGGAATATGACCTAGCAGTAAGGAGCTCCCTTCGTGGTCCAAAAATCTTTCTGAAACGTAGACCTGCAGAGTGTAGAGTCAATGGTTACATAAAATCGCTCATTAACTGTTGGAAAGCAAATCATGACATGCAATTTGTCTTAGATGCATTTGCCTGTGCTGTATATGTTGTCTCGTACATCAGTAAATCTGCCAGAGGAATGAGTAACCTTCTTCATAATGCTTGCAAAGAAGCTAAAGAAGGCAACACAAATTTGAGACAACAAGTGCGATATATTGGAAATAAGTTTGTCAATGCTTGCGAAATATCTGCTCAAGAGTCTGCTTATCTCGTACTTCAGCTCCCTCTTACTAAAGCAACCCGAGAAGTAATTTTCATTCCAACTGCACCGCCAGAAGAACGCACATTCTTAATGAAAAGTATGGCTGAATTAGAGAAATTACCAGCAAATTCAACTGATATTCAAACTGGCAATTTGATAACCAGATACTCAAGGAGACCGAAACAACTTGAAAATTGGTGCCTGGCTGATTTTGCTTCAAAAATTGTGATTATTTACCCTAAAAAGTCATTTGAAGATCCTTTTGAAGATAATTTTGACGATGGTTACTTGACAGAAGAAAACGACCATGTGGATTATAAAGCAGATGAATTACTGAATTTCACTTCGAAGGGCGTTACTTACAAATTGAAAAAAAATCCTCGTGTCATTCGTTACATTCGATATAACAAAGCAATTGACCTAGAAAATTGCAGCCGAGAGCGCATTCTTCTATTTTTACCGTGGAGAAATGAAAGCAAAGATTTGCTTGGGGGACATGAAACATACTTTGAAAATCACAATGCACACAAGTCTGTCATTGATGCTAAAAGGAAACAGTATGAGCATAATGCAGATATCATAGATGAAGCACAACGAATGGCAGAATCGGACTCCTTTGGTAACATCGCACCAAATGCCATGCATACTGAAGAAACAGATGCTTCACAAACACCAAATGATGATGATAATCTAGCCTTTTTTAATCCTGCTAACATAGACCATCCCGTAAGTACCTATGACATAGGGATAGACCTTGGCCTTCCACCTCAACAAGAATCCTATTCCTTGGAAAATATACCTGGTATGCTGTCTGACACTGAGTATTACTCATTAATCAGAAAATTAAATGAAAGACAACAAACAGTTTTGAAGCACATTTCAAAACATATAAAAACTAGTCATGAAAAGCTTAGGCTCACAGTCCTGTCAGGTGCTGGCACAGGTAAAAGTGTGACCATCAACGCTGTTTATCAAAGTTTACTTCGTATTCTGTCAGGGAAGGCAGGAGATGATCCTGAAGATTGTAGAGTGCTCTTGTTGGCACCAACTGGTACTGCTGCATTCAATATTCATGCTTCAACAATTCACTCAGCTCTGCACATACTACCTAATCAGGGGTTTAAGTTCAAGAAATTGCCCACAAACATCCGTGACAAATTTGTCCAGCGTTACAGAAATTTGACAGTTCTCATAATTGATGAAATTAGTATGGTTGGAAAAAAAATGTTTCAATTGATCTCACTTAGATTGCAAGAAATTACAGGCAGATCTGAACCCTTCGGTGGTATCCACATAATTGCATTTGGTGATTTCTATCAATTAGCTCCTGTTATGGATAAATGGATTTTCTGGAGTGCTGAAGATGAAGAAGAAAAAAAGAAAAAGAAAAAAACTAGTGCTTTAGATGACAGTGCCCTTTCAACTAACCTCTCGACTGACGACGAAAAAAAATCTGATTCCTCTACATGTATAAGTTCAACTAGTTCTAACAAAACGCATGTAGTGGATTATGATGCTCTAGCAACAAACCTCTGGACTGATGACAAACAAAAATGTGTTGGCCATACAACTGACTCTGCTCCTGGTGAGGCTGATTGCTCATGCAACGCTGAGTATGCTACCAACTCAAACAAAGATTTTAAGCTGTTCGAACTCGCAGAAATAATGCGACAAAAAGATGACATGGCTTTTGCTATGTTACTAAGTCGTCTAAGGGTTGGACAACACACAGAAGAGGACATAGCGATTCTTAATAGTCGATTGATATCAACTTCTGACCCAGAATACCCACGTAATGCTGTTCATCTATTTTGCACCAATTACGCAGTTCAAAAACATAATCAATTAACATTTGATAAGGCACATTGTGAAAAAACTACTGTTGGTGCTATTGACACTGTTATTGCTGATTTGTCTAAAGAAGTGAAACAGAAAATAATTGACAAAGTACCAGATAATGTTTCTGTAACAGCTGGTCTTGTAGACAAACTGAATGTCGGTGTCGGTCTTAAATACATAATCACTTGCAATGTGAACACTCAAGATGGGTTGACCAATGGTACAATCTGCACTATGAAAAAGATTCAGTATATGGAAAACTTCCGTTACCCAGCTATTTTGTGGGTCCAGTTTGACAATGCTGATGTTGGACAAGCCGTCCGCTCTAAATATAAGTCTCTGCAGAAAAGTTCACCCGATATTTTGACTGAATGGACACCAATTTTTGCAGTTGAACGAACTTTTTACAGGTCTAAAAGCTATATCCCAATCAGAAGAAAACAATTTCCTCTTACGCTTGGTGCTGGCAAAACTGTGTGGAAAGCTCAAGGAAACACACTGAGCACTGTTGTAGTTGATCTCACATCAAGCAAGACTATTAATCATATACATTATGTGGCATTAAGCAGAGTTACGAGCTTGGAAGGCTTGTATATTTTAAACTTAAATGATAAAATGAAATGGCCAGGGCCATTGTGCTCACCTCATGTGGAGGAAAGATGGATAAAGAGCATGGTCTTGTGTCATGTAGTGTTAGGTTTGATGTAGGTCCAAGCAATTACAATTTCCCCAAAATGGCCAATTTACAGTACATTCGACCTCTGTGACCTTGAAAAGTAGGTCAAATCAAAAAAGACCCGGGTGACACATTGAATGGTTGTTAGAATTAGATGTACCTATGATATAAAATTGGTGCCAATCGGGCAAGTCATTAACTAGGAATAATGGCATTTTGAAGAATTTAGGATTTGGCCCCCTCCCTGGAGGCCAAACGGCAAATCAGATCGCACCAAACTTCGGTACCTGAGATCACCTGACCAAGGGGTACATGTGTACTTAATTTGTGATCAATAGTAATTGCAGTTAAGAAACGTGCCATAGTTACGGCCTGACGGCGAATTTAGGCCATTTGACCTCTGTGACCTTGACAAGAAGGTCAAATTAAAAACCTGTGTGACATATACTGTATGGTGGTTAGATGTACCCATGATATCAAATTGGTGGCAATCGGGCAGGAAGTTAAGGAATAATCACATTTTTAAGGTTTTTGGATTTTGCCCCCTGGTGGTCAAGTGGTGAATCATATTGGACCAAACTTCGGTCCCTGAGATCACCTGACTAAGGGGTAAATGTGTACCAAATTTGGTATCAATAGTCATTGCAGTTTAGAAACGTGCCATCGTTACATCCTAACGGCCAATTTACACCATTTGACCTCTGTGACCTTGAAAAGGAGGTCAAATCAAAAACCCGGAGGATATATGATGCACCTTTGCTAGAAGTACCTACCATATTTTTTTCAAAATTTCCCGACTACTATTAAGGGAGATATTGCATATTTTTACTTTTAACGTTTGGCCCCCTGGTGGCCAAACCATGAAACGAATCGGACCGAAACTTGGTCTCCCAGGTGTCATTACATAAGGGTACATGTGTACCAAGTTTCAACTCAATAGCTCTAACAGTTACGAAACGTGCCCTGCTAACGGACGACGGACGACGACGACGACGACGACGACGACGACGACGACGACGACGACGACGACGACGGACGACGGACGCCACGGTATGGGATAAGCTCACCTCTGCTAAGAGGTGAGCTAAAAATTGCCGTTAACCAACAAGTCGATAGAGAAATGAATAGATTGAAGCATCAATCTCTACTGAAATTAAACTTCATTCATCCCTGTTCAGTTCCTAACACTTTTATCAAGATATTTTTTCATAATACCAGATCGCTTCATCTTCATTTTCAAGACATTTTGGCTGATAAACATCTAATGATGGGAGACATTTTTCTCTTTGCAGAATCTAGATTGATTCAATCAGATATTGATGAAGATTTTCATGTCCAGAATTTTCACCTTTTCAGAAATGACCAAGAATCATCAGGGAGACGCCCTCCTCATGGTTTGGCATCATATCTTTCTGACAAATTGGCTACTAATGCTACTTTGAATCATTTCTCAGCAAAAGAATTTGAAGCAACACTCATCAGTATAAAACAAGACCAGCAACACTTGCAAATCATTTCTATTTACAAAGCACCAAATTGCTCCTTTGCATATATACTCAGTAAACTTCATTCCATAGCTTCAGAAATAGATTTAACCGCACCGACTATTTTCCTTGGTGATTTTAACTTTGATATTACCAATGATCAAAATGTTGCAGGCTTAAATATGATTTCAAGAATCCTGAACTGTAAACAGTTAGTGAAAGAAGTCACCACCGATTATGGCACTACCATTGACCTAGTCTTCAGCAACATTCCATCTGTCATTACATCAACTATTGAGAGTATGTGGTCTGATCATAAGATTCTGTTTGTGGCTGTACCAACTCCATCTCATTCAACTTAATCACAACCCTTCCTTTAATCTCCAATTGCATCTCCCATACCCGATAATCAATTTCTGCCACCACATACCCTTCGTCGGAAATCATTGATTCCAACTTTGTAACGATATTAGCCCTGCCATCTGAAGACATTTTTCATTCACTAAAGGGCAATTCTATGCAAAATGATACCTCAGGGCCCCTCAAAAAAGTGCATCAGTTTGATAAATTTTGAAGATGCCTGACATGTCCCCTACACAGTCCACTAAGATTTCCCCATCCCGTAAAAATAAACGGGAAAATAAACAGTGTAAACCCACTTGATCTAATACCAGTGAAAAATCCCAAAATGGGTGCGGTATACAGCACGAGTTCTAGTATGTGCATCAGAGGGTTAAAATAGACTGCTGCCTGACTTTCACAATGGCCATGCTCCTAATACCAGCTATTTGACCGACCTCTAGTGTTTCCGCACGAAATTTAAAAACCTTCAGAAAATCAATTTATGTATCGGAATCTAATGCATGAAAAAAATAGAAACACAGGTCTGCTTTTGAGTTGTATGTATCTATTTGTATAAACAAACTTCACGCATATTCTCCCTGCCACATCAGTATTAGCTTCCAGCACGTATGTAGTGCTATACAACCTGGTCCATGGTGCAGGGTATTAGCAGGGAGATTAATGATTAGCCTGTGTTCTATTTTAGTTCTATTCGAGAAACACTGACCTGAGTGAGAAGGCAAATTCTGCAGAGTGGCCTACCGGAACATGCAGTCAGGGTATCGATAAACAGTTATGCCAGGATGGACAAAATATGTACAGTGGCGAGCGCTTGCTCTTTGATTTATTCTTTACTGACTGATGTTGTCAGTTTGAATTGCGTTCTGTATCTCTCCATGCGCCTGGCTTTGGTCCGACAGTGGCATTGGGTACGGGAGTGGGTAGGTGATATGCCTAATATGTGAGGGCCTTATTTGGAACAGGACCTGCTGTCACTGGTCTCAATGCATTGTGCAAAATAGCGTACTCCAATCAATCTATTGGGGGTTGCTTGTAGATAGCAGCAATAAGTCCCTAAATGCAGTTAATTTCGTGTTTAACCTTTAATAAAACTTCAGTAACGTTAGAAATTTAATGTAGCTCAATCATCGTGCCCATTTAACTAATGTATATTACATTTCAACTTTGCCCGCTCCATGGGTATGCTAGTTTGTATAACTTGCAGTCATCAGCTCTGGTTAGGACAGGAAGTGGTGGAGAGATCGGGGGGGGGGGGGGGGGGTATTTTAGGATGGCAGGAGGAACATATTGACATTGTATATTGATACACTTGATGAATGATAAAAAAACTGGAAAGTCATCATATCATGCTGTACAGAACTTCTGCTCACTGTGTACACATAAGGACAACAAAGAACTGTCAATACTAAAAATGCAGGAGTTGGAAACTATATGGAATACGGATTGTTATTCATGGATGAATTCAACACCACTGCAAGGAAGATCCGCAATGCTGAAAAATACAATAAATACTAGTTGCAGGATCCTGTAAGTCCAACACAAGGAGTTCATTTTCAAGTGCACTTCCCTTTAATCTATTGTACTATTATTACTTACTTACATTTCAGACTCAAATTAATTGTCTACAACTCCATTTATGACTGATTCTGGCTGTACTGTATTTCTTCCCTTCTCTCCATCAAAGATTTATAGCAACTTCCAACTCCTGACAGTACTCAAGCCATGTTGTATTTTCATCATTCCAGCTCTAACTATTGTAAGATGGACGCCACTAAGCCAAAGGATAAAAACAAAGAGAGAAGTGATACATCAGACACATTGAAGAAGAAAAAAGATGAGCCATCAGCACACTGCAGGTAAGAGCTGGCTGTAGACATCTGACCACCTCTCCCAATCCCAGCTAATCTGCGAAATGATAATTATTACCATAAATTTGGACCTAAATTGATTACTCTTAGTCTTCTAAGGTATCATCGCAACAAAGCAGACTCCCGATTCACAATACCATCCCCTTTCCCCTTGGCACCTTCATCTCTAAAAACTATAACTGATACACCACCAACTATCACAGCAAGAAAATATTTTCAGAAATTACTCTTTACAACACTACCCATGAAATTCACCCTGTACAATCTGTAGTATGTAATCCTAATTTCTTCTCTTCCAGTACCAAATGGAAAACTGACACACAAAAAAGGCCATTCGATGACAAGTCGGTTCTTGGCTATCTACATAATACCTCGCCGGTGAAACGTTCGAAAGCAAATAACCCTTACTTCGATGCTGAACTCCAGACTGGACCTTCCCAATACTCACGTGTTGTGTGCTTTAACAAACACCACCACCAATTCTTCAAGGAGTCTGAAGAAAAACGGTAAGAGTCCCTATTCTCCTTGAATTATAATGATCAAATAACGACGTTTGTATCATGCTAACACCGTGAAGAACCAGCCACAACCTCTCCTCACCTCTACTGACCCCCCCCCCCCGACCCCATTGTGCAACTCCGTTCAATGGCTCTCTCTGCAACACAGCTTACAGTACTGGTCAGAATAGTTATCTCCGATATCATGTACTGTGCAATGTAGAGAACTGCATGCACAACATCTAGGGAAAGCATGCGTGCAGTAAGTCTACACAGTCCTCAGAAAGAGTGCCCACACAGTATGGGGAGAGGATGCACACAATACGAGAAGAGAGGGCACACATAAAAAAGAGTTAACCTGCCACCTTCATTCTTATCGATTACTTCCTTAAAGTTATACCCCCATACAAGATATCAAATTCATTAGCCATTGGATTCCAATTATGTATTTTCATACTTTTCAGAAGCCCAATCAAGCTCATGGATATTGTCACTGCACCAAACTGGCAGGATAAAAGTAAAACTGATATCAAGGTTACGAAAGATACAACCCTAGAAGCAAACAAGAAAACTCTCGCTTTTAAACCACAGCAGCCACCAGTGATACAACCGATAACAACTACAGTTACAGAATTTGTCCGAAATATCCCATCAACAGAAAAAAAAAAGGTAACTTAATGAAACAATTTCAACAGTCCTACACAGTGATAATATATTTAGTAATTTCCAAACCAACTCAAATATACAACATATTGAAGTTGATGTTGTAAAATTCAGATTCACCATGTGAATGCTCAAAATACTGTATGCTGTAAAACCCATCTGCAATCATCTTGAAGTATGAAGTTCGCATGCACCCTATACTGACTCTTACCTTAGCCCACAAGAAACACAAGTTGTGTCAGACACGGAAATTAAAGTAATTAAATCATTTAAATCAAACTACTCTGATACTTCATTGATGAGACTGTTCTATGATAAACAAACAACAAGGAAGGTATTCTGTGATATGTGAAGAACTGAGTCCAAGCCTTCATCCTGATTGACATTACTTTTGAAAGAGAAAACTCTTTACCGGTACTGAAATACTTTACCATTATGTTGGAAGTGATATCCCTTAGGATTATCTAACTAACTTGTAACCCTTAAATCTGCGACTGCAAAATTCTCTTCATTTTGTCTTTCACTTTTCTTCAATGTTAGCTGTATAATTCCAGACAATGTATATTTTAACACCAACTGCAACCTATAAACTTTTCACAATTTCAGATCAATCTCACAGCTTATGTCAGCGGTGTCGTCGAAGAGGAATGTGAAATAACATTGAGCTACCGCTCAGAACCCACAAAGAATAAAGTGTACGCTATTGCGGACGAGAACACTTCCACGAAACTTACTGCATGGGCAACGATTATCGACAGCATCCAAGTACACAATACTTACAAGTTCGAAAACCTGTCGGTGTCTAACTTTAACATCAAACACTTGCAAACCACCTTCTCCACTATCGTTACGAAGACCAACAGCATGGATAACCCATGTTTGGACTTGCCAACTACCGAAGAATTGACAGAACTCACTCAAGCAAAGTGTGAAACAGTACAGTCCGAAATCGTAATTTCCTGCAACAGCTGCCAAGCCAGTATTGATATTGATGACCTGTATGATGATATGTACAAATGTAACAGCTGTGGGATGCGTCAGTTATCCAATTCAGTAATCAAACAAGTAAAAGTTAAACTCAATTTATCTGACCATGGTGTAAAATACCGTATCAATGCCCGCAACCCAGCATTGTCTGATTTCATGAAATTTCACCAGGCCCCAATGGACACAACAGAAGAAATTGACGGATTCTTCCTCCGAGCTGAGCCCTTCGGGGTAAAATTCAACACCAATCTCATGGCAGTATCATTCAGCACAGAGTCTTAAATCACTTGAAACTTTAATCACTTGCTAAAAACAAGTCTCCCACTGCCAACTTGAATACACGGTGACCAGAAACAATTGCAACCCATAAAGGTACTTGTCACATCCACTCCTGAAAAGGTACATATGCTTCATATTTCATCTATATTGAGCCGCGATGACAATACTCTCCTGAAAGTTTCAATTCCATCAGTTCAACGGTCTTGTCTGGTCACCCTGTACTTATGTAGTATCATTACAAGTTTAACCAAGTTAACTTCTATACTTGATTCATGAGTATTAAGTTATGTCAATCATTCATGTTCGTTTACCCTGTATTGTTCAAACTTTGTAAAGTCTTGTGTGTTAGTAAAAAGACACCACTTCCTACATTATTTCTGTTAATAATTTTACTAGTATTTTTGTTTCTTAATCAATATTTCTATATGTGATTTGCTACATTGAAATTCTGATAACCTGCTTGAGAAAATCCATCCAAATTTGCCATAGGCCTTTACAGGGTGTCCCAGAAAAAAGTAAACCAAGATACATCAGTGTATTCCTTGGTTATTGCTAAATATTGGAGAAATCGGAAACCACCATCTGTTGCATGATTCTCTCCTCTTTCGCATGATATCTGATTTGTCTTCATCGATCGTCTAGCACTGAATACCAAAACCAACCTCGTCAAAAATGCTCATACACCACTGACACCTAAATTCACCTGCTGAATTTGTGACAATGAACGACTAAAGCAGAAATCAGAGACCACTAAGACCACCATCTGTCACATAATTATTTCCTCTTTTGCGGGACATCCTGACATTCAATTTTATCTCCATGGATGACCAAGCACTGTCTACTGAGACGCACCATGTCGAAACTGACCTTGCTCCATTTTTGGCGGAGTCAATTTTGCAACACTGAATGGACCAGTACCAATGTCCTATTCAAAGCTTTGCTAACAAATTTAATTTACCTTTAAATCTTCCATTTCAACCCAATGAAACTTCGACGTTTTCATTGACAATTAACTGATGTTGATGTAAAATCATTTCTGACATGGTCAGTTTTGGTAGTCAGTGCTGGGTCATCCATTACGATAAATCAGATATGATGTCAGAGGAGAAAATTATGTAACAAATAGTGGTTTTTCATTTTTCCCAGTAACCGAGGAATTTAAGGTGTGACTCAGTTTCCTTTTTTGGAACACCCTCTGTAATAAAACTTGCATTTATCATTTTTACCCTGTTACTACCAGTCCCGATTTCATAAGAATTACAAAATAAACAAAATCATAGAAAATTGCTGAAAGCTCACATCAAGCACTTACAAATAATAGCAATGAGGGAAAATTCCACTTATTTTCATGGTTTTTCCATTTTTTGGTACTTTTGATGAAATCATCACTGGCAGTTGCAAAGTTACCGTATTCTCGCACTTTTAACGGCATGACATTAGGTGTGAAATTGACAATTTTTTTCCCACTACTTATTAGATCACTTTTACCGCCATGTTGATATGAATAGATTCAGTTGAATAATGTAGACCCTATGATGCACTGAATTTCATACATTTGCCTTCCAGTAACTGATCTTCTCTCTGCATCATTTTGTCCATTCAGCATTCTGATTGCTACCAAAGCAAAATCACTAACTGAAACACCCGTGTGGCATGAAACAAAGCAACATCAACAATAGTTTTATTTCCTTTCAAATGCCATACAGTAGTTTTGTAGTTCATCTCAACCAACATGTATTCAAAATTGGTCTTCCTGTTCATTCATACCAGCACTCCACTTTTACCAACAGTTCAGGTATGACGACAGTGGTGCAATTAAATGTGCAAGAATACGGTAATCATTTTACTTTTGTTTCTTAATGAGTGATTTTATATGTGATTGAAATATGATTGATAAAAATCAAAATTACTAGGCGTTTAAAAAACATTTCCACTTTTGATATGGTTATTAAACCTAAACTGCATCTCCAATACGGACCCGATTTTTAAAGAATGCGACTGATGTCCGTAAGTTTTTATGGTAAAGTTTAGTTACATAATAGGCTATAATAATGAGTCATAAAAGATCACATAGATTGTCATTTTTTGATCAACCCTCATAAAACCATGCACTCTCGACATGGAGTCCTCAGATTTTACTGGTTAACATCATTGCAACTTATAAAATGAATAGGTCAAATGTCTGTTACATGCTATTAATATTTGATCCATATCGAAGTTGTAGTTTAGGGGTAATAAAGAAATCAAATATGGAAATGTTTTTTTAAACACCTATTATGTATACATTGTAATTCTAATCACCTGCTGGACAGGACAATAATTTTATATCAATAAAAAACTTTACATTTTTATAAACTTTTAGTTAATGTTATCATTCTCAAATCAGCACTTATGTATAGACAATGCTGATTTCATCTCATCCATCTCTTAACGCAGTGTCCACTAAACCCAAGAGTGTACAAGAAATGCTGGAACAACTATGTGTACCATCATGAAAAGACTCTAAAACCATCTCTTGTCTACATGTACCATCAAAATTACCAACAACACCTACCATTAGCTGATTAGGACGTCTAATAACAAACCTATGTCTCCACGTCTTCAGTATGAATGCACCCTTTCAAATACCAACAAAACCTTTACAATATAGATGCCTCTATAATCCCCTTTAAATAATCTTCATCCTTGAGAAAACCCAGAATACTTCAAACTATCTTCTGTCAGCTGAGCGCAAGGCCCATGGGCCTCTTGTTCTTCAAGCCAACTGAACAGTATCATCACCCCCATCCTTCAATAGAGAATTTTCTTTTTTCCCATGACCATAGCTTATCAACATAGACCAAAATGGCGTTGCGCCCCACTGATTTATTGCCTCCATACTTTGATGGTGAAGTATTAAGCCATGAACTCGCCACATCTTGGTGGCTGTCATTCCATGACTATCTTCAGGCGCATAACCTGCACGAACCGGGTGATGACGATGCTCTGAACAATGTTGTGCGCCTTCTCAAGTGTCGCCTCTCTAAACATGCTCGCCTTTGGGCCGAAGACCAAGAATTTGAGGACTTGCCTGACCTCAAGGCACAATTTCTGAGTAGGTTTTCCCCTACGCACTCCCACTTTGCCAATGTACAGCAGTTTGAATCCATTACTTACACCGCAAACCAGACCGGGCAACAGCACCTAAGTAAAATTAGGCTGGCTGCACTCCGCATTGGCTATGACGACAACCAGATTAAGAACAAACTTCTACAAACCTTGCCTCCTGATTGTCAGAAAGCTGTTATCATGGCAATTGATGCTGACAATGATTCAAACGCCATCGCCGAATGTGCGCAGATGTTCCTTGACATCACGCCACAGCGCGTACATTTCTCCACAGCAGCGGACGAAGTTCACACCGCCAGTGCCACGGACCACGTCCTCCATGCGATCCTGTCCAAGTTGGAAGACCTGAAAATGGATAAGGCTTCGCCACCGCAGGCCCAGGCAGCTTTTCAAAGCCAAGACACAGATGCACCATGCAGCCCAAGACCCTCATCGCCATATCCACTATCCAGCCGCCCGTCTCGAAGCGATGACTACACCCACAGGCAGAGAAAACGGTCTCAATCCCCAAGCCGTCCACGATCCCGTGAAAGCCACCCCTGTCATTTTTGCGGCCGCACTGGTCATTTCTGGCGTTATTGCCACCGATTCCAAGTTCAAGTCGCCCGAGGAGAGCTCCCCTCCGACTTCATCCCACCAGCAGCCCGAGCAGCGAATACCATATTTCAACGACCACGTCAACCAAGCTACAACTATCAGCACCAGCCTACATATAGCCCGTCTGAGCAGCAGCCATATCACCAGCAAAACTACTGGGACCCTTCTGCTAACAACAATCAAGGACAACAACACACCAACTATACTAGTTACCAGTCACATTTTTAGATAGTGGACGGTCAACAGGCCATATTGTGTCGCCCCCTAGTTGTAACAATGTTAATAGTACTCCTGTACACTCTTCATCCCATGATGTTCAGGCGCATCCACCGCCGAAGACCGCAGCGACATGAAGAACGGCGAGCGCGGAATTGGTATCTTGTGTAACAACGGATGTTCGGGAAGCTTGTTTAATTTTAGACAGTTTTGGATATCAAAGGCATATAATATGTGTTGTGACTAAAGATTCTGTAGCTGAAGTGGATTAGAGCTGAAACCGCAGTTTTTGGATCGCTTTGTGGACTCATCCGGCCGCTGCGAGTCAGGTACCGCGAATTAGTATACGCGAGAGTGCACCTCGTGCGTTGGTCTATACACTATACAGCGTGCGCCAGAAAACATTTCGTCATTAATATGATCGTAGTTTGGTAACTGTTTGGCGTCTATACTAACTTTGTAAATATTTGCGTCTGTTTATTTGCGTCCGTTGTGACTGTGCGTCCCCGCCGACCGACCCAGATGATTCGAATGCGAATCCTTTTATTGATTTATTTTATTGTGGCCGCATGGTAGACGCATAGTTTACCTTTTCGAACTTGATATACCTTTATCTTAACTCGCGTCGCTGTGTATCAATCGTTTTGCACTTCGACTTTCCGATTTATTGAATCCTTGTGTACTTGCGAATACAAGGTCGTGATTCGAGATATTCTGAGGAGCTCTATATATATATATATATGCCATATTAAACTGGATAAACTGGCCTGGATACGGCTCGGCATAGGGAATGCTAGGATACAGGGACGAGGCCCGACATCGAAATTGTTGAGACTCTACGTGAAGCAGGAAAAACAGAAAGCTAGAAAGAGACAGGTTAGTGTTTATCATATTTCATTGGCTCGTTTAACTAGTATACAGTCCACCCATTGTCAGAAGTAAATCGTGGCAACACATGAGTCGGGCTCAGAGCCAATTGATCTTAAACTCACTACACAAAATTATGTAAAAAGTTACCTCCCAGATAGGCAGGGATTAGTAATAGTTGTTGATTCAGGTGCCACACGCACATTCATCTGTCAACAAGTCTTCTCATCTTTCCAAGTTGCCCCAGATTGACATCGATCCGATACATTTTTGCATAGGAAATGGTGAATTTTTGCAAACCACAAAGGCTATAAACATTGAGCTTCTTATACAAGGTCATAAGCTCAGCATTCATGCTGTTATTGAAGACAACCTTACTGGACCAGATTTGCTTTTGGGTGCTCGGACCCTGTCGGAATTGAATGGTACACGTGACTTTTCGACCAGTACCTTAACTGTCAGACCCAGGCGTATCCAGTTCACACCTGTACAGACAGTCACTTTGAGACCAGGTCAGACTAGGAGTATTGTAGTCAAAGGCAAAGTTCCTAAGTTGCTCAAACATACTGAGGTTTTGCTGCAGCCTACCGAGCAGTTCAGCAAATATTGTCCATCATACATGTTGGTAAAGCTCAGGAAAAGTGCAGCCATTCTTCGGGTTAAGAACAATTTCAAGAAAAATGTCACTTTCCGTGATAATCGTCCTGTTGCGTTTACTGATTTGTCAGATCATATTCATGCCACCCACTTAGTCCCTTGTGGCTCTTTGAATAATAGGGTCACACGCGAACAGTGCGTATCTGACCTTCATTATAAAAATCTGCTTAGGTACCCTCACCTGGATAATAGACAGGATTAGCAGACGCCCGACTCCGACTCCGAGTACGAGGTGATTCCCTTTTTGCGCTTTACGTCATCAACAGTGCGGGGGTTTCCCAAGTGGTCACTCGTACTCGCTCGTAAACTCCGAGTTGGACGTCCTCTATTCGTAAGTGCGCTCCCAGTGCAAATTTCTCTGTTATCATCGTAGATTCGGAGTATTTCCTGATCGTTTTTAAATGTAAATGCTTTCAAGGATATGTCAATGCCCAGCAATGTAGTTCTGGTGGAAAAAGGGTGCTCTGTATGGGCATCTTTGTTGGGTGGCATTCTCGCGATTTTTTTGCACATCGATGCACATGCGATGCGTTTACATCATGTGTACATGCCATGCATCATGTGCATGGTAGTAGTTATCAATGGTTATTACAAGTGAGGAAGCATGCAATTGCCCTTGGGTTATTTTTTGCTCCCAAGTCCAAGATGTAGGCCTATCTGCCATTTCTCTATAACTGGTTTAATTCACGATCAAAGGAAAATCACTGCCGATCAGCTGATTGTTTCCGTCGTCTGCTATGTTTACGTTTTGCAGCGCCATCTAACGTAAAACACCTGGAACTGAGATCAACTCTGACCGGGAGTCGTGACGTTGCTAATCGATCAAACTGAACATTCGCGCGCGGATCCGACTCTGACTCGTACTCGTACTCGGAGTCGGAGTCGGGCGGCTGCTAATCCTGGCTATTGATGATCCCATCTCCAAGTTGTCACCCCAGGATATAATTGAGCAGCAAATCTCCCTGCAAGGTAGCACTCTTAGTGCGGATGAGAAGCAGCACTTGTATGAGCTACTTCTACGGAACAAAGAGGCATTCAGCCTATACAGCGAAATTGGCACGTGCCCCAATTTTGAAGTGGACATCCAATTGAAGGATGACAGTCCATTTTTCGTCCGCCCGTATCCTATCCCAGAGAAAAATCGCAAGCAAATTGACAACGAGTTCAATAAGCTGGTAAATCTTGGTATCTTGAAGAAAGGCTGTTCTGCCTACAGCAGCCCGGTCATGCTGATTGGCAAAAAGGGTACAACTGACAAGAGGATAGTCAGTGATTTCAGGTATTTGAATAGTCGTTGCAAAACTGTCAATCAAAATTTTGTCAGCCTATAAAGTGTTCCAGCTCGTTTAGGTCGTTCAAACTGTAAAGTTTTGTCAGTAATTGATCTTAAAAGCGCTTCACAGTCTGCCCCTCTCGGAAAAATCTCAATCTTAAACTGGTATTTGTCCTTATCATGGCTCTCCCAATTACATTTCAATTACATTTCTGTTACACTTCTTACCTCACCCCCAGTTCTGTGTGCCCCAGCACCAGAAGGTCAGTTTGTTCTGTATTCAGACACATCGCGCATAGCCACAGGCTCATATTTGGCATAAAGGGTTCAAGGCAAAGAACGTATCATTGCGTACTATTCCAAGCGTCTTCCTCCAGCCGCAGCAGCATATTCAGTCAGTGAACTCGAGTTATTCGGCCTGTACATCAATATTACAGCTTTTCGTTATCTTTTGCAGTCACATTCCTTCTTAGCATATGTTGATCACAGTAGTCTCGTTCAGATTGTGAAGAGTAAGAGTGAGCCATGTACAATGCGCTTACAAAAGCTTCTTGAGAGATTGTCTCATTATTCATTTGAGTTGGCTTATAAGAAAGGTACAGATCTAGTTGTCAGTGATTTCTTGTCAAGAGCACCACTGGATGATGATGATCAATTTGATCGCATCATGCCCATTGCATTCCCAGCCCAAGAATGTCATGTGCCCAGGTCTCAGCATCTTGAATTCTGTAGTTCAGACAGTTGTCATTTTGGTTGCCTAGATTGTGCTTATCCTACTGTAAGTGCTCCTACAAGACCCGTAACCAGGTCCTTTGCACGACAAAATGCAATACCCGTTGCACCATTGTTCAAAGACGGACGTCCAGCTGTGAATCCAAGTCCAGCAACAAAGGGTAGATCATCCTGTGCCACCGCCTCCCAGGCCCGTCCCTCAACCAAGACCTGTTCCTGCACCCCGGCCACCCAGACGCCAAGCCAGTCCTGCCAGGACCCCGAGACTAATGATGCCACCACCAGGAGTCCAACAACAGGCCCAGCCAGCTGATATTACAGTACCAGAGCCAAGATTGGTTGACAGAGTGATAAACAAGAATGATCAAGTTCAGGAAGAACACATCAAACAGTGTCCACCGGAATTTTTGCTAACACCTGAGCCATTAGTACCACAGATTGATCGCATGACTGCAAGCCACATACCTAATCAAGCTGAACTGAACAAAGTGCTAAAAGTCATCAAGCGTAAGGTCATTCGGGATTACAATTTGCCATTTGACGGTCAACAGTTTCGCATTGCCCAACAGACGTCACCATTCTTCAAGCCTATCTTCGACTATCTTGCTCACAACATTCTCCCAGCCGACAAGAAATCTGCTAGGTCCATCATGCTTAGGTCTGAACAGTATTTGTTGTGCAACAATATCTTGTTTCGGTTATTCTTCCCAGCAAATAGTGATGGTAAGTACTGTTTTCAACTCGCTGTTCCTGAAAAGTTTATTGATCCACTCATCAGCCGATATCATGACTCCGTTACCGCCAATCACCAAGGTTGTGTACGCACATTTCTGACACTGCGCAAGTCATATTACTTTCCGTCAATGTAAGCTTACCAGAGGATTGTTTCATATATTCAATCATGTAGCAATTGTCAGCAATTCAAAGGGAAAGTCGACAAGGACAGACCATACCATGAGCGGATTCCTGCGAGATATTGTCCATTTGAGACAATCTCACTTGATTTCATAACAATGGTTCCGTCCAGATCAGGTTACCGTCACTTGATGGTAGTAAGTTGTGCAGCAACTCGTTTTATTGTCTGTGTGCCCCTAAAGAATTTAGAGGCAGCGACAATAGCTGAAGTTCTCATTCAGCGTGTTCTGTGTGATTTTGGTATTCCCGAAGTCATTATCTGTGATGCAGCGACATCATTGACCGGCAAGATCATTACTTTGTTGTGTGAAACTCTTAACATCTCTCAGAAAATCATTTCAGTAGGGAATCATGGTTCTCTTCATGTTGAGCGTCAAATTCAGTCAATTGCCAATTTGATCAAGGTGAATCTCAGCCAATATGGACAAGATTGGGTTCGCTATTACAGTGTTGCTCAGTATTCGTTCAACTCATTCTGCTCCAGTTACCTCGGTGGTCATTGCCCATTCTACCGTGTCTTCTTGCGTGAACCCACAGACATTACCGGACTAAATTTCAAACCAGTCTTGGGATTGTCACACTCGCAATCTGAGTATATTGAACATCTGAAAGACAAATTTCAGAATGTCTCTAAGCTAATGTTACAGCTGCAAGAGCATCAACAACAAACTCAGAATCAGAAGGTTGCTCAAAAGCTTCATAAGTGTCAGGTTTATGAACAAGGTCAACTGGTTTATCTGCATGAATCATCCAGCTCCTCCTTGACTGCAAACGCAAAGAAATTCACTGCGTCTTGGGTAGGTCCTTTCGTTATTCATCAGGTTCTTGATCGCACCCACTACATCTTGTCAGACTTGGAAGGTAGAATTTTGAAGGATGTTTTTAACTTCAACCGGTTAAAACCAGCATTCTTGAAAGCTACGGATCATGAGAACATCAGCAATTTGCAGAAATTGCGACAGGCTTTGAGGTCCAATGAGAACACTGAGGTCCATTACAGCCAGATCCCGTTAACGAAGGTCAAAAAGCGAACCTCAGGTTGCAAAGGCAAATGCATTGAGGCCGTGAGGTTGGAGTTTCTCTTTGAATTGCCCGATGATGTTGTTATTAGGGTAATCAGGCGTGATCAGAGATTAGCGCAATCTAGCCTATGGCATGTCTGGCTGACGGGTAGTTGTAAAACAAGAAACACAGAAACGAAACAGAAACACAGAAACACAGAAACGAAACGCAGAAACCAGTCTTGTGGCGAATTCTGGTCTACAGACTCCATCTTGTTGCCATGGTTGTGGCCGCGAACGCGGGTGTAACTAAAACTGGTATTCAGTCGGAATGGAAGGAGGAATGCTCATTTCCCAATACCCCTTTTAGCCTCATCAACGTGTGCGCAGATTGGCAGCATCCGGCCTTGATCGTGCCCCTGACCTTGCCGATCCACCATCTGTAGGGCATGAGGACTTTATGATCGATATGAGCCGCCAGTAAGTCGGCATGACCAATGACCAGAACACGACCATAGGCCTGCTAGGAATGTACAATAGAACATGACTCTCTATTCGAAGGACTATTTTCTATTTACACTGACCTCCCCAATACACTACATGTATGTACTACACGGCGTAAATAGAAAATAGCCCTTCGAATAGCGAGTCCTGTTCTTTTGTACATTCCATGGCCTGTGCACGACACTGGGCTGAACTTCCCTACTGCAACCTCATTAACATAAACAGATATTTAAAGGGACTATTTAAAGGCAGCAGCTGGGCAGGCAAGATTGAGTTACTCCAAGTCCAAGTCTAGTGCCCGCCCCCCCCCCCCACTTTACTCTATTCTAGTCGCCAAAATTGGTCTCTCACGTCTCACATAACGTCGAAATGATTCACCCATGTACTGGTACCGTACCTTGTATTTAGTGCTGCATCAGACGGGATTTGTAGGATGATCCTGGTACTTCATGTAAATTGAACACCACAAGGCAAGATGTTGCACTGCACCTTCATTTAAAATAACATGCTGTAGGAATCGAATCGAACCTACCGAAGTACTACACCACCACCTCAAAAGACTTCACCCATATCGTGCCGCCCCCTCCCCTCCCCCCCCCAAGTTGCTCCATGTATCCCCTCAACAACTCTATTGCATTCCGGCTGGCCGCAACCCACCAACCTCAGATTTTACTTTTAAACGACAATAACAACGGATTGGGCAAGGAAAGTATCGGCGTGCCGCTTGATTCCAACTTTTATGAAAACCCGTTTGATTTTCGTTTCTGCGTTTCGTTTCTGCGTTTCTGTGTTTCTGTTTCGTTTCTGTGTTTCTTGTTTTACAACTACCCCTGGCTGACCTACCACAGCAGGTGTTACGGAATTTGTTATCGTTACTCCTGCCTGTAAGTGGCACATCATCTGACAAAATCAGAGTGTACTCAATGTAGGCCTAATGGCAATGCTTCAGATGAAGACCTGATTGGTCCTGTCTGATGCTTGTTTCTATATTGCAATATTGTAGTTGATCATCAAGGAGGATACCGCGGTGACGTCACGGCTTTTCCAAGATGGCGCTGCATATTGTAAACAAACTCAATCCACGGCCAAGGGAAAATCAAGTCATCAAAAAAGTTAGATTTTTCGCATCAAATCAGAGTTATTAGTACTTTTCTGCTATGAAATAAGTCTTCAGACAATAAGCTATCATTTGAATAATGAAAAGTGCTGTTTTGATGGGGAAAAATATGGGTTTTTTAAACCAAATAGCCGGCACCGATCTTCCAAAATTAGCGATGGTTTCAAAACCGTCTCCCAGATATGGGGCAATCTCTTCATTATCATAATGGGATTTGGAGGCATGTTTACAGATTTTACAAGTTCGAGACCTGTAATACCTAAAACTCGCATAGATCCCCATAGATCCCCTCTATTTGTCGAGTTAGCGCCCCTGTAAGATCATGCATTTTCGGACACTAGAACGAAATCTTCCTGCGGATATCGCGGTTTCGGTGATGATTTAAGGAGAAATTGACTGTTCTTAGAGTTGTATGGGACAGAAATGAGTTCATACTTCATGAATACATGAATATATTATGATATGGGCGGGCTTCTAAGTCAAAACAATAACAAACTCAACTGCATCTCTACCGTGTATCGCGTAGTGCATTGCCTAGTGTATTTTAGCGGAGACATTATTTCCCATTATTTCCGCACTTTGGCCACGCCAAACGTCTTTTTTATTCGTGGAAGTTAATCTGCTCTGTAAATTTTATTCTACACAGGAAGAATCCATACTAGGTATTGCAATATTTCATGTATATTGGTGTTTTTGTGTACAGGAGCGCACCGGACAGTGAGACGTGGAGATGTGTTCAGTGCTGGTGCTGTCAGTAGACTGAATCTGATTGGCCATAGCGATCCCTAATATGGGTCGGGATCACGTGATGTGACGTCACCGCGGTATCCTCCTTGGTTGATCATGGTGCAGGATGTAACTGCTTTTTTGGACTGTTTGTTTATAGTAGGCCTATGTGAAAAAAACCTTCCTTTTTTTTCATAGTTTTTAATCAGACTGGTTAAAACATGTACCTTGCTTTTCAAGTTAGGCCTGTAAACAATAATGACGTAAGGGCCTTGAAGGCTTTAAACAATATTGTTCGAAGAGCGATCGTGTGCAAAGCGGTGGGACAGAATGGGGTACAACTAGATTACCCTGGGCTCACTGTCATCCATCCGAATTTGACCACCCCCACTCTTACTCTTAGGAGAGGAGCCTTGCCTCTATCTCGACCTAACTTGAAAATAGTACACATCCCTGCGGCCTATATAATGTATGCTATTGCGTGGCCTACTTACTGACACAGACTCCCTGTAGCCAGGTCAGAACTATCCGTCCAATTTCAACTTAAGCTAAAAAAATTGCAATGCATCAGGTGTGGATATACTGCCTATCATGCAATGTCCAGTTTAGCATGAAGCATGCTGTTTCATCTTTACCTGTTCTGTTAACACACAGACCATGCAGACCTTGGCCTTTTATGGTCAGTCTGGGGTGAAATCCCAAGGTGTATTGTAACAGTGACAAACAGGAATATTGCTTCAAATCTGCCAAGGGTTTGTAGAGTGACTTTGAACGAAATTTCATGGACATCAGATAGAAACCAATGCAGAAGCATACACTGCTTCTCTGCATCACAATCATTGAAGCAACTGTTCCTTGACCAATCCATGACTCATCATTATATAACATTATATAACAATTCATGGCACGAATTCAGCAACACATTGAGTGCATTGATCTAATCCACTAATCCACATACCCATATTGCACCAAGTGTAATGAACCCAGTAAGACAGGTAAACCTAACACAGCAGGTGGTGTCTGTAGTGCAATAGCAGATGTCTAGGAGGAAGGCCTTGGAGTGCAATCAATCAGCTTATCTGACCTATTATAAACATCCAGCTGAGAGGCATTCCACCTATTTTGCTCATCTTTCGCTAACGGGGTCTGGCGGTCATGCAAGTCGACAAACTGTACTACTAAGTACAACTTCATAGATGAGATTGGTCAACAGCTCCCTCCGCTCAGGATTGTGAAATGATATTCTATGCTAAGGCAAATCCTTTGGATTTGGAGTCTTATGCGGAATGTTTGGAACACAACAATGGTTTTGCTGCACCGTGCAAACTCTCTGATCAGCAACAACAAACATTGTTAAAGGTCTTAGAAAATGCCCCATCTTCTGAGGCTGTGTATACTGTTAAAAGAGCTGGGTTCAAAGGAGCCAACATACATCTCTTATTGTCTGTCCCAAGACATACAGATTTTGGTGGGATCCGCAGTGTGATATCAACTGCCCACAAGTAGTTGAAGCCATCCTGGATCCAGACAATCGAGTCAGATGTCTTGGATCGCCTCAAAACTTGATCAAGCACCTGTATTCTTTGTAAGTGATACAATATTTACAACGGTGCATACAAGTATTCATATGGTAGAGAAACCATGCATGTGTATAATCTTCAAGGTATTCATATCGGTGAGAAAACCATCAGGTTTTTGTTAGTTTTAAATTTGCCTTTTGTGGTTATATGGTTGTTCTTCTTCCACAATTGTGTGCGAGGAGTGCTCATTATTCAGAGTTCAGTACAAAAAAGTAGTTTTATTAGTGAACAATGGAGTCATAACTTTTCAAGTCAATGCCTTGATACCTGTGCGTATACAAAGCTTTGCTCGGTCATATATGAGGATCGAAAGTACACACAGGTGTGCTCCAACTACTGAATAAAAATATCATAATTACTTCATTAAAAATAAATGGCCAATTTTTAATGGTAATTTGAGTACGTAGCATCATATCGCCTCACTATAAAGCGTGTTTGTGGATTTGTGAGTATTAGTGTGTAATATTTTTGAAGCATAGTGTTTTGGTATTTTTTTCATTGCATTATTTGGGCCAAGTGCCAAAAATTCTGTCTAACAATGCACTCAATGTTGTTTCCAGGATTCAGTTCCAGGAAAGTCATGTGATGTCAATATTGACATTCCTTAAAGTACATTGTGTACATTAGCCATAGCCACCATACATTTGTACACAGTCACTATGGTTACACTGATGCATAGACATTAGAATGACAGTGCATTCTTTGATTATCATTGTTGTTGTTCTCACGCAGAACTGTGTTTAAAATTAAACTTTGTGCAATTATTGGTGAATTTGTACAAACTTTTGAGAAGTTTTTAGTAGAAATTTCTCATCTTTCGGCAATGTCTGTTGTCAAATTGTTTCTTTCAAATTTTTTTTACAACATTTTTTTGGAACAAGGCCAATCCTTTTAAGATTATAGTAGTGATACTAAGCCCTGCATAACTAACCATTTCATTTCAGGCTAGCTGTGCTCGCTTTCTTGTGCTTTTGTGTCTACTATCTCGATGTATTCGGATGACCAGTTTAATTATGTTCCACTGTGGAACTGCATTCTCTGACTCTGTTAAACTTAGTTGACATTAGCTCAGCATCTTAAATTTTATTACTTAAACTATCAAGCACGGTATCCCTGTTTCCGATTATCTGTATAAACGCTTTGGAAGTTTGAATGCCTCAGTGGTCGGAATGTATAAACACTTCCAAAGATTTTAAAACAACTTGTTCTTGCTTTAAGTCTAAACTATTATTGTCTTAATCAAGTCCGTAATTTGAACAAGGGGGATGTTATGTATAGTTTAGACCCCTCCATGAGGAGCCTCAGCATTAGGACCCTCTGTCACGTGACCACGTGGAAGGATGCTGGTCAAGGTATAACTGGGTCAAGCCATCAGAAGTGCGCGGACCTCCGTCGGCCACGCTTGAGTTTCCCTTGAGTTTCGGTGTTATCTTGCTGGTCATCCAACCTTTGCCGTGAAGTGCACCGCTGTTAGGATTCTTGTGGTGAATAAACTACATAAAAGAATGTGATTCGTCAGCTCCATTTATGATGTACGATCCCAGCATGACACTGAATCATATGGTGATATTGCACCAAATAACATGCACACTGAAGCTGAAGATGCCAGTCAAACCATTCATGATTCTGAGGATATGGCTTTCTTTAATCCTGCTAACAGTGAACAAATGAGAACGTATGATATTGGAGTGGATATCGGACTACATCCTCAAAAGGAATCTCATAATTTCGATAAACTACCAGGTAGAATCCATGACGAAGACTTTCACCAGCTGGTCAGAAATTTAAATGAAAAACAGCGTACCATTTTCAAATATGTTTTAAAGCACATTAAAACATCATCAAAAAATCTACATTTGTTTTTGACAGGTGGTGCTGGTGTAGGCAAGAGTGTCACTATCAAAGCTATTCACCAAAGTTTATTGCGGTGCTTATGTACTGATGCTGGTGATGATCCAGAAGACTGTCGCATTCTTTTAACAGCTCCAACTGGGACAGCTGCATACAATATTCATGGTACAACACTGCACACTGCTTTTCATATATTACCAAACCAAGGGTTAAAATACACAAAACTTCCACAAAATTTAAGTGAAAAATATATTACCTACTACAGACATTTATCTGTTCTGATCATTGATGAAATAAGTATGGTTGGCCGAAAAATGTTCCCATTCCTGTCTCTTAGATTACAAGAATTGAAAGATAATAAAGATCCATTTGGTGGAGTTCACATCATTGCTTTTGGAGATTTGTACCAACTTCATCATGTGATGGATAAGTGGATTTTTTCAGATCAGGTCAAAGGTGAAATTGTTGATTATAAAGACTTGGCAACAAATTTATGGAGTGGTCAACACTTTGATTTCAACAATGAAAATCAGAATGAACATTCTGAATCCGATCATACATGTAGTGATGATGAAGGCATTGAAAATGACTGTCATTTTGAAATGTTTGAACTCACTGAAATTATGCGCCAAAAGATGACATGAATTATGCACAACTGCTCAATCGATTAAGAGAAGGCAAAAACACCGAAGATGACCTAACTATATTAAAATCGAGAGTAGTTTCCAAAAATGATCCTGATTATCCACAAAATGCATTACACTTGTATTGCACAAAACATGAAGTTGCAAAGCACAACCAATTTGTCTTTGATCATGCATTAACAGATAAAGTAATTGTCAAAGCTGTAGATACAGTGCTAGCAGACTTCAGTGATGAAGTTAAGCAAACTATTGTGGAACGAATACCTGATGATCCTTCTGTAACCGCTGGTTTAGTAAATAAACTATCAGATGCAATTGGCTTACCTTACATGGTCACATGCAATGTAAATATTACTGATGGGCTGGCAAATGGAACAATGTGTGAAATGAAAAGAATACAATTCATGAATGATTTCGACAAACCTGCAATTCTGTGGGTGTTATTCCAAGATCCAGATGTAGGAAAATCTATCAGATCCACATACAAACCATTTTTCTCAACTGATACTCCTAAAGAATGGACTCCAATTTTTGCTGTGAAGCGCACATTTTATCGTGGAAAAAGTTACACACCTGTTACTAAAACTCAATTTCCATTTACAATTGGTGCATCAAAACAGTCTGGAAAGCACAAAGATACTCTCTTTCAGAAGTAGTTGTCGACATGAGTTCAAGGAGAAAAATAAACCATGTCCATTATGTTGCATTAAGTAGAGTCACTAGTATAAGTGGTTTGTACATTTTGAATTTGCAGGATGACAAAATTGGTACTGATCCAATTGTTACTAAAGAAATGGAACGGCTTCGAAACAAATCGTGCATAAAACTGAATTATACTCTTCCTTCATCACTTGGACAAAACTACCTGAAAGTAATCTTTCACAATACAAGATCTTTGAATCTTCATTTGAATGATATACTTGCTGATCACCATATGATGAGTGGAGACATACTTCTTGTAGCAGAATCGCGCCTCATTGCCACTGACAACAATGATACCTTTGACATCCCAAATTATAGACTATTCAGAAATGATCAACTTAATAGCACAAACACTAGTCATAGTACTGCAAGGAGACCACATGGTTTAGCTATGTATGTATTGTCATCTCTTGCCGAGTTCTGCACTGTTCAACATGTATCAACTGCTAACTTTGAAGCCTCCTGCATTTCGCTGTCAAAACCCACACTTTTCCTTCAAATCATCTGTCTGTCCAAGTCACCTTCATGTTCATTTACAGAACTATGTTCAAAACTTCGTAAAATTGCATTAGAAATAGACCTCACTAAACCTCTACTTGTTGTTGGTGACTTTAATGTTGATATTTGGAATAGCAAAAATGATAACCATTTGCAGATGATTTCCAATATAATAGGATGCCAACAATTAGTGAACGAAATTACTACTGATTATAATTCACTAATTGATATGGCATTTTCTAATAGGGTCAATCTTCATACTTCTACAATAGAATCCACTTGGTCTGATCATAAAATGATTGCGGTAGCTGTACCTTTATTATAAATTGGAATATAGACCAAAGTAAATGAAATGGCCAGGGCCATTGTGCTCACCTCATGTGGAGGAAAGATGGATAAAGAGCATGGTATTGTGTCATGTAGTGTTAGGTTTGATGTAGGTCCAAGCAATTACAATTTCCCCAAAATGGCCAATTTACAGTACATTCGACCTCTGTGACCTTGAAAAGTAGGTCAAATCAAAAAAGACCCGGGTGACACATTGAATGGTTGTTAGAATTAGATGTACCTATGATATAAAATTGGTGCCAATCGGGCAAGTCATTACTAGGAATGATGGCATTTTTAAGAATTTAGGATTTGGCCCCCTCCCTGGAGGCCAAACGGCAAATCAGATCGCACTAAACTTCGGTACCTGAGATCACCTGACCAAGGGGTACATGTGTACTTAATTTGTGATCAATAGTCATTGCAGTTAAGAAACGTGCCATAGTTACGGCCATTTGACCTCTGTGACCTTGACAAGAAGGTCAAATTAAAAACCTGTGTGACATATACTGTATGGTGGTTAGATGTACCCATGATATCAAATTGGTGGCAATCGGGCAAGAAGTTAAGGAATAATCACATTTTTAAGGTTTTTGGATTTTGCCCCCTGGTGGTCAAGTGGTGAATCATATTGGACCAAACTTCGGTCCCTGAGATCACCTGACTAAGGGGTAAATGTGTACCAAATTTGGTAGCAATAGTCATTGCAGTTTAGAAACGTGCCATCGTTACATCCTAACGGCCAATTTACACCATTTGACCTCTGTGACCTTGAAAAGGAGGTCAAATCAAAAACCCGGAGGATATATGATGCACCTTTGCTAGAAGTACCTACCATATTTTTTTCAAAATTTCCCGACTACTATTAAGGGAGATATTGCATATTTTCACTTTTAACGTTTGGCCCCCTGGTGGCCAAACTTGGTCTCCAAGGTGTCATTACATAAGGGTACATGTGTACCAAGTTTCAACTCAATAGCTCTAACAGTTACGAAACGTGCCCTGCTAACGGACGACGGACGACGACGACGACGACGACGACGACGACGACGACGACGACGACGACGGACGACGGACGCCACGGTATGGGATAAGCTCACCTCTGCTAAGAGGTGAGCTAAAAACGAATTTGCGTAATATATTGACTAATTCAATGAATTTTATAAGGTATCCTTGAAGAACATATACAGTGGAACCCCGGTAACACGACCACCCAAGGGACTAAGCCGAAGTGGTCGTGTTACCGGGGTGGTCGCGTTAGTGAATTTAAGAATCATAAGTAGGTTTTCCCGCCAAAACATCGTCCTGCTGTGTGTACATTGACATGCATTAATGACTACGCCACCGGGTGATTCGATAATTTTGTGTGTATATTACGAATAAAAAATCATTTTCTTGAGTGTTTTGCGTTTAATTTGCAACTTATGTAAATGAGTAAATAAACTGACGAGAGCTAATTAGACCAAACATTACATTAAAACTTGAGCATGCTAATTAGAACAAGCATGTAATTCACACCATCGGCAGCTGCCCTTCTTGATGTCAAGCTAATATTCCCGCTAACATTGAGAGAGGTGATGTGAGAAGATGTTGAGAATTCTTCCTGATGTCTTCCTGCTTTAACATTAGCCAATTTGAACTGGTACTGATTAAATCATCTTTTTAATAACGTATTTTATCAACATTACGACGTAGTAAGCATTCTTTACTTTGAGTATCGGTACTCTTACTAATCAACATAATTTATTTGTCCTAAAAACTACGTGTGCATGCCTCTTGACATCATTTAATACTAAATGATGAAAAAACAAACCGTGAGTCGAAAAGAAAGTTTATTCTTCATTTTATTTGCGCTTACATTTGATCAAACCTTGGAGGAATTATACTTGAAGTATAGTTCCTCCAAGATCAAACTCACTTACACATCATTTATTTTCATATGGATTCCCATGGTCATTGTGTTCGAGGTGCTAATTATCAACACGGATTTGCGAGAAGGTGCCAATTGATACCATGCAGTCATGGTTGATTACGGCAATTAGGCCTCATGGTCGCGTTAGCGGGGTTAATTTGCAGTTTGGGACCGACCAAGCTGGTGGTCGCGGTCTGGGTACCGGGGTGGTCGTGTTAGCGAGGGCCAGTTAATGGGAATTAGAGAGAAAACCATTCGGGACCGGAGAATTTTGGTCGTGTTCGCGGGGTGGTCGCGTTACTGAGGTGGTCGCCGACCGGGGTTCCACTGTACATGTAAAATATTCACAGTTGAAATCAAGCAGCAGGAGAGAGGGCAAAGGAAAAATAAGACATGATCTGGATGGGGGGGAGGGGGGGGGGGGGGGGGATGGGAGCAGGTAAAGGATACATGTGCTCTAGGACAGAAATGTAGCATTTGGGGTTGATGGCAAACTCCGCAAATAAATAAAAATAGCTATGAATGAAGCTCTTGACTAACATGACTAATGTCCTAAGTCGGGGGCTTTTTGGCTGTGACAAACCTTCCGACAAATAAAAACAGAACAACTCAAATTTTGATCACTTCAGCACTTGGAGTTGTTGCAGAAAGTTGGAGGTTCAAAAATGCAATAATTTAGAGGGGGGGACCCTTCTCTCCCTTGCGCTTTAAAGTATTCTTTAATGATACATGTTATAATAACATTCATCCAGTTTTATTTTATTCAAAATAAGAACATCCAGTACCAAATGTTTACAAAATAATACTCTTTGCTTGTAGTTAATCAAGATATTGTACTGGAGCTGCAACTATAGCAGAGAGAGGGGTGGGTTCTAAAATGTTTTCTGTGTTAATGAAGAAAATAGTTTTGAATTTCTGGGAAGTGTAGGACTCTTATAATACTGCTAATTATTATTTGCTACTCGGAACATTGACTCTAGTCTTCTGACAAAAGTTCAATTATAACAGTGTTAACTGTGTTCATCTATGGATAAAAAGTACATGTGCGGTTATATTCTTCAACAACTAATTCTTTCATAACTAGGAACAATATCGTTCGGTGCTGTGTGTATGAAGTGACGTTTGGACAGATGTGACATTCCTTATTCTTGCTACTTCGGAAATGAATAGTGCTACAAGGACATAAAAATAAAAAAATTTCTGAAGGATGCAAGACTTGTTCCATTGTTTTACTATAAAGAAAATTCAAAGGTATCCAATCCATACTGCTAAGGTGCAGGTTCAGTCAAATAAGCATGTATGCATTAAAGTGGTGAATTTCTGATGATCCCTGACTCCGACATGCAAAATTTCAGGTAAAATGTAGCCATGTACAATATGTATACTTCTCCATTGCCCTCAAACCCCTTTCCCCCTTGGTGCATACAGACTTAATGAATTGCTCCTCTTTGAATTTCAAATTGATTTCTTATTATTACTACTATTTCAGGCTACTTTTCAGCATCTGTTTCTCATCAACAATGTCTCCAAATAATTTATAATCATTCTGCAATTACTTTCATGACAACAAAGTACAAAGCGCATCTACCATCAGAAGCACAAAACATAACTAGCTGACCATGAAGTACAGAATACTTTTGTTCTTTCTGGTTCCTTCCTTTGCCAAATGAAACGGCCAGGGGCCATTGTGCTCACCGTATAGATATTTGGTGCTTTGTAATTCATCCAGATTAAGAAACATTGTACATGTACAGTATATAGGTCAAACCAAAGTCGGTATGACATGTGATGTATCGTTGCTTGGAGTAAGTACCATAAGAATATCATCAAAAACAAGTCAATTTATTGCACTTTTTACCTATTTTAGTTTTGGCCTCCTGGTGGCGGAGTTGAGTACCAGATCAGATCGAAATTCGGTGTCCGAGGTTACATGACGTAGGGAGTCATGTGTATCAAATTTCAAGTTCAAAGCTTTAGTGGTTAAGAAACGTGCCATAGTTACAATCAACGTCAAATTTACGCCATTTGACCTCTGTGACCTTGAAAAGCAGGTCAGATCAAAAACTCATATGATATGTGATGTATCCTTGCTAGGAGAACCTACCATAAAAGTGTTATTGAAAACGAATCACTAAAAATAAGCAAGATATTGCACTTCTTACTTTTTCCATTATGGCCCCCTGGTGGCCGAATAAAGAATCAGATCGAGCCAAAATTTGGCATCGGAGGTTATCTGATGTAGGGGGTTATATATGCACCAAGTTTCAAGTTCATAGCTTTACTGGTTAAGAAACGTGCCATAGTTTACACTCTAACGGCCAATTTACGCCATATGACCTCTGTGACCTTGAAAAGTAGGTCAAATTGAAAACCCGTAAGATATGTGATGTATTCTTCCTAAGGGTACCTACCATAAAACTTTTATCGAAAACAAGTCACTTATAAGCGAGATATCACACTTTTTAGATTTCTACTTTTGGCCCCCTGGTGGCAAAGTTGAGAATCGGATCAAACTGAAATTCAGCACCAGAGGCTATGTGATATAGGGGGTTGTATGTACCAAGTTTCAAGTTCATAGCTTTAGTGGTTAAGAAACGTGCCATAGTTTACACTCTAACGGCCAATTTACGCCATATGACCTCTGTGACCTTGAATAGTAGGTCAAATTGAAAACCCGTAAGATATGTGATGTATTCTTCCTAAGGGTACCTACCATAAAAAATTTATCGAAAACAAGTCACTTATAAGCGAGATATCACACTTTATATTTCCACTTTTGGCCCCCTGGTGGCAAAGTTGAGAATCAGATCAAACTGAAATTCAGCACCAGAGGCTATGTGATATAGGGGGTTATATGTACCAAGTTTCAAGTTCATAGCTTTAGTGGTTAAGAAACGTGCCATAGTTTACACTCTAACGGCCAATTTACGCCATATGACCTCTGTGACCTTGAAAAGTAGGTCAAATTAAAAACCCGTATGATATAAGATGTATATTTGCTATGAGTACCTACAACAAAAGTTTCATCGAAAACAAGTCACTAATAAGCGAGATATCACACTTTTTAGATATCCACATTTGGCCACCTGGTGGCCAAGTAGAGAATCAGATCGGACAGAAATTTAGTGTCACGGGTCATCTGACCTAGGGGGTCATGTGTACAAAGTTTTAAGTTCATAGGCCTAGCGGTTAAGAAACGTGCCACTGTTTTTGAACTAGGATACGACGGACGACGACGACGACGACGACGACGACGACGACGACGGACGACGACGGACGACGGACACTGCGGTATTGTATAGACTCCCCTACGGTGAGCCAAAAACTTGGCCTAACAATTTTCATTAATTTACAGATTCATCACATCAAGGCCACTCCAAATACCCCACAACCAAAGACTCTGAAGAGGCCAAACAGCGAAATCAACAATAAAACATTCACTGGATATATTCACAACACATCCCCTGTAAAGAGAGCGAGGAACAACAATGACTACTTCGAAGCCACATTGCAAACAAGTGGTAAAGAGTATCAAAGGATGGTTTGCTTCAGCAAGAGGATGCATCAAACTTTCAAAACATTTGAAGAAAAGAAGTAAGTCTACCCTGATTAAAAAATTCATTTCCCCTTCAAACAATATACCAGTATGGCAGTAGTCAAAGAAATTACTCCAATCAGACGATTTCATCTCTTATCTCAAAATATTAAGACCGCCACACACTCGCAATTTGGCAATGGCAATCTTCCTTGGTTTTCTGGTCTCACTGTTGTCATTGGTTATTCTACTCTTAATTTTGGTAGTCCCATATAATAACAATTTTGTAAAGGATAACTCTTAACAGTCCACAACAACCTCGTTTGTCAAATCCAGTTCTTTTACCATTAAATCTCAGATGTCAGTCTAGTGGAATTTTCTAGCCCCCCAAACTTGTCTCTATGACAGCACCAGGTTATCTATAAAGGATTGAAACTTACATGTCTTGATTTTTGTCACATAATATATATAGTAAACCATTCACTTTTTCAGAGGCCCTGTGAAGATCAACAAAGTTCAAACATCACAAAATTGGCACGATTCCAGTAAAGAAGATATAAAGATAACACCCTACACAACCATGGAAACATCAAACATTGTACCAACCTACAAATACAAGAAACCACTGAAATTGGATGTGCAACATGCACTAGATACAACCGTCACAGACTTCATCAAGACTATTCCATCCACAGAAAAAAGAAAGGTAATTAATGCTGCTATCTTCACACCACACCCAAATTAGATACTAGTACAGAGTTCCAGTAACCGGTCTCCACCACAACCTTAATTTCATAGGTTTTAAACTTTGACACAAAGTACAGTTCAAAGTAAACTGCCTGTCTGAAAACAAATACTACAAGCCTGATCATAATTCAACAACATCAAAACAAGTTTCACTTTGCACCGCCAAAAACTAACAAATAGTACCCTATCATAATTACCAGGGCCCGGTTGTTCAAAGCCTGGTTAGTTTAGCGGCCGCTAAGTCTTAGCGGCTGCTAAGAATCTCTTAGCGGCCGCTTCTTAGCGTACCGCTAAACTACCGCTAAGTTAGGTTGTACAAAGCTGATTTTGAGTGCTGCTAGCTGGCAGTGCATTTGGCGGTACAGTTCTCCACAATGCACCCTAATCACCATTTCCTGTAGTAGTAAAGATGGCCGACAGTGACAGTTCTTCAGGTGGTCAAAGCCAGGAAATTTCAAGTAAAAAGCCCAGAAACTCTAATTTCACACCAAATGAAGTGGCTCTGTTGACACAACTGTGTGAGCCACACATTCAGATGCTGTCCGGAAAGCATTCGAATACAGTGACACAACAGAAGAAGGATGAGATGTGGGCCAGGATCGCCAAAACAATAAATGCCCAGGGGTTTGCCAAGAAAATCCGTACTGTCAAGGCCTGTAAGAATAAGTGGCAGAAGATGACATCAAACGCAAAGAGTGTGGTGTCACTGCACAAAAGAGAGTGCAGGAAAACAGGTGGAGGACCAGCCCCCAAACCACTCGATGCGGTGACAGAGAGAATTGCGAACATCTATGGTGCCTGCCCAACCTGGACGGGCATCCATGGGGGCATGGAAACAGCAGCAGCTGGACCATCCACCACAGCCACAACAGCCATGAATTCCTCAAGTTCTCCTCCAACAGCCAGTGCCACAGAGCTCTTGGCTTCTTTAGCCAGAGGCGGTGATCCCCCCGAACCAGCAGTCATGATCAAAACCCAGTTTGAAGGTAGGTGAGCCAAGGTGTTGCTGCTGTATTTTTCCATTTATCCATTGAGTTCAACTTCACTTCACTTCAAAAGTATAGGATAATGAAAGATTTTCAATATTAATACCCAATGTTATGATTGAATAGTCTAACTATAAAGTGTGCTTTTTCAATTGGCCCCGACCCGAAAAGAATTGGTGATAAAAATCACTCATTCAATTGCTTTTGTTATTGGTTGCTCACTTTTTGGGGCGTCTGCTAAAACTTTCCAACTTTCGGCCATTGTTGGCACAGTGCCAGCAGATCCCAGAAAGAAAATGGCAACTTGCAGTGCTGCGCCATGTGTCCATGTAAATCGAAATTGAATCACCTACGGTTCATTTACTGTGCAAAATAACACAACAAAACCTCATCCAACCTGCACTATGCACAGTTATAAACAAATTAAACAACCTCTTACCAGTTGTGAACCATGGACTCCGTCAATATCAGCATTTGTTTGTCCAAAACATTGCATTCACATGCAAAACTTTCAAGTCTGAAGTAATATGACCTTGGCCTTGACCATGTTGACATGACACTAAAATAGCTTGTCCGTAAGGTGCTGCCATCTAGTCATTGGCACAGTCAATTATGGGATGCCGATTGTAAAATAATTCACATTTAGTGCATATTGAATCAAAGCATTTTATAACCAGTATTTTCTTCTAATTACCAGTACTTGTGGATTTTAAAAAAAATTTCTTAGTCCATTTCTTATCTGTATTTGTTAATTTCAGATGAATACGAAGACGATGAACTGCAGCAGATCATTGCAGAGGCATGTGGGACGACATTTTCGGACAACTCGGACGAAGAACAAGAAGCTCTTGCAGAAAGACGCAATATGGCCATTGCCATTGAGAGCCGCCATTCAAGTGGAAAGGGCAAATCTAAAGGCCGAGGAAAAGACAAGGGAAAGGGGAAGGCAACCAAGGCAGTCACCACCGATCGTGTCCCAGAACTGGAGTTTGATGTAGTGAAGACCTGCCGCTGCATCTGCCCTTTGCAGCATGCCCTGCTAAAACAGGAACTTGCATGTGCTGCATTGAATGAAAAGAAGATGAAATTGGAAATTTTGAAGTTGGAAAAGGACTTAAACCAATAAATCATTTGACAGCTTCAAAGGACCCAGTCTCATGCTCTTATCATTCAATGTCAGACATTGTGAATACAAGTACAAATTAGTCAAATATTTATTCAGCCTTTGGAATACTGTAATTCCTTATTTTCAATATATTTTCAATTCATATTTACAAACATTAAAATGTTGCTTTATAACAAAGCATAAGTGGCCAGTTTAAGTTGTACATAAATAATTATTACAAGTACATTTCACCTTCTCTCGTTATTCTGTTGCAGGTTTCATTTCCAAAATGGTCATCAGTGCCATCGAATTGAGTGATAAGTTTGCCTATACATACACAAGTACCTAGTTACCGGTATGATTGTGAGAGAATTCCACTGCTAGAATAAGTTTCAATATCAGTCAGGGATCTGTCCTTAGCTAGTGGAGGCCTCAGTGTGCTGTCAAGTGGCTCCTGACTGATTTTACAGTATCTAAAGAATATACAAGTTGCTCCTCCTCCTCAACAGTTTATATAATGAATTCAAGTGGCTCCCCCTGATTTTGTTATTTTAATATTCAGTGTACTTTAAAGGCTGTTTACCGACTGGCAAAATGTTGCAAAATAAATGCAGGGGTCATTGCTGAGGTTGTGCCTACTGCTGAAAGAATCGTTCTGTCACAAATCTGCGCACAGCAAGTCCATCGTGGGGGCCCTGGTAGACATGTCTTTCGTGTGGTTCCCGCCGTGGACGCCCTAGCAGGGGCTCTCTCCTGTCTATTGCAATGTTGTGTAATACACAGCAAGCAATGATAATCTTGCAAGTGCGTTCAGGGCGCATGCGGATTTCACCATGAAGACAGTGGAACCTTCGCTTCAATGTCCCAAAACAACGTTCTATGGAGTTTCGCGTCTTCTTCTGAGCTGTGTTGTATCGCTTTTCCGCCTGTGTCGTCGGTCTGAGGTATGGTGTGAGCAGAAATGGCTTACACGGGTAGCCGGAGTCGCCTAACAAATATCCTTCTCTCATGCCTTGGTTGTTTTC
Organism: Lineus longissimus; assembly: GCF_910592395.1. NCBI lineage: Eukaryota > Metazoa > Nemertea > Pilidiophora > Heteronemertea > Lineidae > Lineus > Lineus longissimus. Next base: position 15,654,663 of record NC_088309.1, on the reverse strand, counting down.
TGACAGGTGCTGCCCAATTTGGCTTTCTTTAAATATGTGGGAATCATGAGTTGCTCCTGGCCATCTTGCTACAACGTTAATTAGTTTCCCTGAAAAAAAGACCAGATTTTAGTCCTCCTATAGGGGGATGATCATGGTCAGTCAGCTGTTTACAAAACCTTGTTTCAGCCCAAGTGAATGCAGGCTTGGATGTTTTATTTCAAACTACATAAAATCATAAATCATGATTTTTTATGAAGCACACTGTATGTGCAATTCTACAAAACCGCACTCATTTCCGAAATCCAATTCGGAGCTCAATCATACTAGTTTCCCTTCTAGCACATGCATTGGTTTGGTTTGGTGACATCAGTGCCGATTTTGTCCAATATATAGGGTGTTATTTCAATGGAAATGCCTTAGAACGGGACAGGAAATTCTGTCCGATGTGAGTGAAAATCTGATATACAAAATCTGTTAGTTACTATGAATTTCTAATGGAATAACGTTACAGAAAATCGGGACGTTACAACAAGTCCGGTGTAAGTGATTCTCTGATATTGGCGCGGCCGGTTTATGCGAGGGTTTCTGAACTTTATGGGTCGTGTTTTTCGTCAGATATTTGCAACTGATTTTTGTTTGTCCGACACTTGCATTTGTTACCTGTATGTTATCATCAGACATCAGTAAAAACTCTGTGCCAGTATCATGTAGTTAGTCTTCTACATTTTCAGAAATATCGATATCTGGGGAATACGAACCGGTAGAACCAAATGATGAAAATGATGAAGTGCAGGAGAACGACCCCCTTCTTCATCTGCTAAATGTTCCTCTTGCCGAAGACCGTCTAGATCCAGAAGTTCTTGAAGAGGCAGAAGACCTCTTTGAACATCCTGAATTGGATGCTGTCACAGATGAAGATAATCCTTCCAAAAAAGGGAAAAGTAAGAAGGTAAAGAATAGCTGCAGTACTAGAGTTAAGTGGACTAATGGAGGAAGAGGATGAAATTCTGAAGCTCTTTAAGAGAGAATTTGAGGCGAAAGAACGTCCAAAGCCAAGCAGAGTTACCCAAGTCATTAGAATTAGTAAGAAGAAAAATGGACTACTTCAGCACCGAAGCAAATCGGTGCTTTTAGAAGAAGGTATTCAGAATGATAGATAATCAGTCCCACTAGAAGACTTTTGCGGCATGCGAGTACAATTTTGTTGGTTACATTTATAAGGCCTGAGCCTTCTTACGGAGTACCAGTAACTTTACGAATCTTTCTGTACCTCAATTTTAAGCTGAACTACATGAACAAAACCCAAGTTGTGGTCAAGAGAAATATTTGGAATTCACAAACCTGGTGTATCTGCATACAAATGTACAGGGGATCATGTATATTGAATCCAGTTTCTGCTGTCGCCTTCGGAAAGACCATTTGAAATATTTTGAGTTCATTTTATACAGTTGTGCTGGTCTGCTTCTATTTCAATATTCTGTAACTAAAGTTGTGGGTTGCACCCCACGTTGTCTCAGTTGCTTTTTCACTTCTGATAGTGAATTATAACATGTGGGATGCACCTCGTAAAACGTGCCATCATTTGTCAACTTCTGGAAGACTTCCTGTGGTAGACACTGACACAAAAGAGCTGATGAACTATTCATTCAGACCAACTCTATCACTGGTGTTAGCTAGTTCTAGAATACAAAAGGACTGTTCCTTTCTGTTGGATATATGGATTTTTACCAAAGCCCTAATTTTAGTAAGACCGCCCTGTCATGTATAAAGGTTGCCACATCTGTTGCGTCATGAGCATAACTCAACATTAGCCAAATGTGGGGTAACCCCCTTTGGCTCTAAGCTCTAAGCTCTCATTTGTCCTTGGCTATTCCTATTTTCATATCCGTATCTTAAGTTGTGGGATGCACCCCATGTCATTTCTGTGGCTTTTTGTTTCCAACTCTGAACTATGTTTGGGGTGCACCCCCTTGAACCTGACCTCACTAAAGTTGTGAGCTGCACCCCGCATCGTCTCGTTGGCTTTTTCACCTCTGACCGGGTATTATCATATGTGGGGTGCACCCCATAAAATTTGCCATAATTTTTCAATTTCTGGAAGATGTCCTGGGGTAGACACTGACACGAAAGAGCTGATGAACTCATAGTCTTCAGCTGTTTTGGGGATATTGTCTTGATTTAGGTCATTTTGTACGAAAGGGCTGTTCAATTTTTGGATATAACGTAAACAAAATTGTGGGGGGGGGGGGCACTCCATAACTCGCCCTTCAGTTTTCCATTTAGATATACAGCCTAGTGTAGGAAGTTCCATGGTAGAGTTAATGAACTCTTTCACATTTTATATGGTTGTGCTGGGCTGTTCCTATCTTGATATTTTGTAGACAAAGTTGTGGAGTACACTTCAAATTTCACTCTGCACCTTTCCATATTAAAAGGAGAATCTTCACAAAGTGAGTTTTTGTATGTGTTAATGTGATTGTAAGGATTTTGATGTTATTTGTGTTAACATACATGTATGGTGATTCCTGTTCAATTTTGTCTCTGTGAGAGGCGACCACAAAATAGACCAGGCTGCATTTTATGCAAACAGGCACGTCATCTTATCAAGCCATACTCTCCATACTGTGAGACATATCAGTGCAGTAAAGTGGCAATTTATCTAGAGATGCAACCAATGCCTTATGAGGAATATTTCGTGACAATGCTGTGAATTTCTCCAATCACTGGGCATTTCCTTGTTTGTTTGTAATTGAAGTAGGCCGATCAATTATTGGATGTTATTTCAAGAGTTAGAAAATTTCTTTAAAGGGGATGTTCGGCTAAGGGACCTGATTACCAAAATTTTTTTAGGGTATTTATAGTAGGAATTAAAAGATGAAATTTGCATGGATGGTACAAAAGACCGAACTCTAGATGATGAAAAAAGAAAATCTCGGCATATCTGTAATTAAGGATGGAAAACAATGAGGTTTCTAAAAAGTGGCAAAAAAGGTAGAAAACAGTAAGAAATTAAAAATATTAATATGAATATCTTTAGAATTCATTATAATCTGTACCCTGACAAAAAATTATTTTGATCCGAGATTGCCTTCATGCAGAAAATCGAGAAAAATCAAGAAAAAACGTCATATTGCTGGGTGTGTGTATTGCATGGAATAGCCATTTAAAATGACCAGCACAAAAGAATAAATGAACCAGTAATAACTTTGATAACACAGTCCTGTGGCCCTGTGTCTGTTTCATTAATTGACTAGTTTGGTTGAAGATTGATTTGGCTCTGTATGCATGCATTCCATAACCTCTTGATGACCAGGCGGTTAACCCTTTTTGCTCATGTGTGTCTCCAGCGCTGGTCAGAATTTATTCACCCCAATTTGAGTATATACTGTATGTTCAGCGAAGAAAAACTACATGCATATAGCGTTTGTGCAAGAATTGGATTGGCAAGGGTGTTTCCCATTCATATCGACTTTATGTGCAGGCAATTGGTACTTATATTATTAACTTGTGTTTTTTTTAAACATGTCAAAATGTACATCAGTTATCAGTACTCAATATTTGGTTCTTTTTTATGTTGGTGTTCTTGCTTTTTTAGTGGTATTGTCTTATTATTGAGTATAGAATAGGCCATCTACAATGTGATTTTTATGTGTGTGACAAGATCAAAGTAATTACATCATCAAGCCATACTCTGAACATGATGCCCAGTGGCAAAACCAAATTATATAAATCCCTCAACTTGATCATGATGTCATCACAATACCTCCCCCCACCCACCCCTTTTGTGTTGGTCATGGTTCATAAGCAATTTCTATAGTTGTTTTCCACTCTAATGACATTGGCTGTCCATGACTAAATGCCGTTTTTAGGCAGTGGGTTCATTTCTTGTTATGTAATAGTCCTTGTAATAGTGTTGGGGAATTTTACCTGTGTATTTCAGTAGTGCACAGTTGTTCTTCAAAGATGCCTGAAAACCAATGTGAACACTGTACCCATGTATTCACCCGATGGAGTCATTTGTTGACACATTCGTGTCCATTTAGAGTGAGTGCAGTGGATGCAGCTACCTTTCAAACTCTTGAAAGACCAAGCAACGTAAATAGTGTTAAGGATGCTTTGGGAGCCAATTCAATTTGTGAGCGACTTATTATTTGTCAGGCCGGCAAACTTGCCGTACCAGGAGTGTGGCCATTTGTGTTTATACCCGGCAGAATAAATGCAACAGCTTATCTGAAGCTAAAGGAGCTAGCAGCTATCAATCCCCATCAGGAGTTGCACACAATTCTCAAAAACAATGGCACCATAACTTATAATGCATACCTGAAAATTCATGACATTTCCTCTAATACTGATTATACTATATGTCCGCCATGGACTCTACCGCCAGGAGGATGTCAATATTCGTCTAGTATTAGTGGAAATATGGTAACAATTGTGCAAAGCTCGGTGAGTATGCAGGTTTTGCGAAAACTAGGTTACTTTGCCACAGCAGTTTTACTGCATGATCTATTACAAATACTCATCCTAGTCTTCACTCCGACATTGTGTGATGTTTACTGGGTAGATACTTAAACCCATAGCCTATAGGACCAGGTTCGCGTCATCATGGTTCTCACCACCTGGGATGATGTTGCATTGTGCCTTTTGGCGGTTTCAGTCATTTTTGACATGCTCAGCCGGATAGGTGGCGCTTTGTGAAAAATGTACTTTTGGCTTTTGGATATAGACGAAGTGATTTGCAATTTGAATGAGAAATACCATTTCTATTTCATTTGACCTACTTTACAAGGTCACAGAGGTCAAATAGCGTTAATTGGCCATTTTTACTAAAAATCTGCCCTGTGACATTTGAACCTTTCACTGCGTTTGGAAATAAGGTCGATTTCTTGGCCAATTTCTTGTATTGAAGGAGGGTAAACATCTGATTTTGGCGGGAATGCAAGGGAAAGAGCAAATGTCCCAGGGCAGATTTTTAGTAAATTCAGCACTGTCTACCATGAACAGAAAGAGAAATCACTAATCCTTCACACGTCCCCCCAATAATGATTGGAAATATTTACCCCTAGAGTTGTTGAATATGACAACCCTGTCTATAGCATTTCCATTACTATGAGACCAAGGGTTGTCATATTTGACAGCGCTGTTGAATATTCACTTTTGCCGAACTGATATTGTTTGAAGACAATAACTCATTATACAATTATTTAGCCAAAAATAATTATCCTGGATGTATTAACCTTTTATTTACCCACCCTGTAGTATGCTTCTTTCTATTTTAAACAAGATACAGCCACACTCACAACCCGGACATCTTGGAGCATCACAGCATAGCCAGGATATTTCAGCTGAGGATAGTACAAGTTCACATGGAGACTCAAGCGATGAGGAATACGGTTATCTGGATTTTTCAGATGAAGAAGATGATATTCAGGGGTGTTCTGAATCGAATGTTCAGAGCAGTGCAGGACAAAATGGACAGAGTGGATATACATATAAACAAACTGATAGTCATTATGATGAAGTGTATGAGAGGCATCAGTGGCCAAAAGAAAGACGGGAAAGTAAAAACCGTTCCGTCATCCATGGATGTTGCAGGAAGGCCAACTTCAGAACTGTTCAGGACTAAGGGTCAGAGATTTCTGGAATCTTGTATGGCTACAGAGAGATACCGTTCACAGAGACTCGGGATTAGATATTTCTGCACGTGTGTTGCTGTATAGGTATAGAATGAGGTCAAACGTTGACTTCATTGACATTTCGGCCACCTTCCAAGTCGCTGCATCAACTGCGCACGACATCTTCTGGTCACAATTGACCTATCATCTTTTCCAAAATAGTCATATACCAAATCTCTTCTGGTCTCCATCAACCACAACAACCGAAAAAGATAAGTTTTTTCAAAGTGTTCAACAAGCAGAGTCGCCATACCACAGGGAGTTGCTATCGTATATGGATGACCCAACAGGACGACACCGTAGCCCAGTAGGAATTTCCCTTGATTCCAAGAAGGTGCGGGTGCCAAATTCCATGGATTACGATAATCAGAAAGCTTCTTATTACCCAAAGAAGGGTGGTCATTGTGTCACATTTACCTCATTAGTCAGCACAACAGGGCATGTTTTGTTGACAACGCCAATAGCTGCAGCAGCAACTCCAAGATGTGGTGACAGCCAATTGGCAGGCCTCGAAATTGCCCGTGAGTCACACCAGAATACAGGGGATCATGGGATGACGTCCCTCTTGAAAGGCACAGATCGTTACTTTGTTGTCCTTGCTGTAGATAAAGGGTACATCTTCGTTCCTCATAATGTCAACCTGAACAACATTCAGAACTTCCAAGAGTGGTGTAAGACAAATTGATGCTTTGTAATATGGCCCAGTGATGGAGATGAACAAATCCTGCAAGTACGAAATAATAACATTCAATTCGTGGACTGTCCTGGGGATCCCATTCTGACAAAGAATAGTCGAGCCATTGTTGGAAAGCTGCGTGCAGGTGTTGAGCAATTTCATGGGGCCATGAGGCAGGAGAAGATCTTTACCACAGTGCCATATCAGTTTCTGCTACCCCTTGGAGAATCATTTTGCCAGAAGTATCACATTCCCTTGGCTTATGCGAACAGCCCTCGCTTGTCTTTAATATGGCTAGCCAGTGTGAACGTGTACAACCAATTCCATAGGAAATTCAGCTTGAAATTCGTCAGCAACCAGGAACAGATACGACTAGCGCAATTGGTGAAACTTCGGCTGAATCAAACAAGTTTCTTGCACGATCTTGACATTCAGTGGCCAGTAAATATCACTGACATTCCGAGGTCAAATGCTGCTTCCAGCGGCTGGAGTACGATAACAATGAGTGGAACTGGGACTCTCAGAAATCAGCTGAATCTCCCCACAGTCGATGCGCAGGAACGGGATAGCTTTTATGAATTGCCATTGGGTCCATTCCTGTTCAAAAGAGCTCTGTCCTATATCACACACCTGCGGCAGCTGGAGCTAGACATCCCTCCGATTCTTGACAGTTTTGAAGACATCAGTGACCTCTGGGATGCAATGCGCGAGCCTCCTTCTACAACTGTTGTTTACTACAGAACACTGGCAAATGAACCCCAGGGATGGGATGAACAGCGCTATTTCCAATGGCCAGTCTCTGGTGGAATTAAAATCATTACAGCAAAGATGCCATCAGCAAATCGATCAAACCGTAACACTACAAATCTCAAACGCCCACTGTTGGTCTTCGCTGATGTTCCAAACAATTACCTGGGTTTCACAGGACCTCTAATGAAACTTGTGGGCTGGAATTGCAGCTCGGCAGCTGGAAGCGATCTAGGATCACGCATCCTTGTATCTGACGCCCATGTACTAGCCTTACTGATCATAATATGTGGAAATCTACCACACAGGCCAGTGATCAGACTATGTCACATGAGTGATCCGAAGTTGCCTCTCTCACTACAGCCAAGTTATGCTGGGCCACAGATTTGTAGACAAGTGAGCGTAAATTCTGCAAATAGTCAACATCAGTCCACAGTGCAACTTGGGGCGAGCACTTCAGTAGCAGACAGTCGATCTTGCAGTGCACAGACCCAATCACCACCAATCACAACCAGGATACCAACAGTGTCACCTGGTACTTCCTCAGCCAGTCGATCTTGCAGTGCACAGACCCAATCACCACCAATCACAACCAGGATACCAACAGTGTCACCTGGTACTTCCTCAGCCAGTCGATCTTGCAGTGCACAGACCCAATCACCACCAATCACAACCAGGATACCAACAGTGTCACCTGGTACTTCCTCAGCTGCATCTACTTCTGGATTTCTTGGCCTAACAAATGACGGTAACATATGCTACAGCATTGCTGTTAGTCAATGTTTAAAGCATGTGGGCTTACATGACAACATTCGAGGAACAAGTGCACTTGATAATATTTTTATGAACACCTGCCAGAGAATTGGGGGTGAGGAGTTCTCGCTCATTCCTCTAATCCGTGCAGTCAATGCAACAATGCAAGGAGCAGGATTCAGAATCCCACTGTATAATGACGCCGGAGAATTTCTAATGGAACTTCTGCAGAAACTGCACATAAACGAGGGTTTCCTCACCTCTTGGCCTGCAGAACTGGTGTGTCCTTCCGGGCATGTGTCACAGAAAATGGTCGGTGCAGATAATTTCAGCATCCGACTTAATGTTCCACAAGGAAATCGTGCTTCGCTGCAACATATGTATGAACATTATTTTGAAGAGGCAGCACCAGTTCCACTGATATGTGAGACACCAGTTAGAAATAGATTATGCGCTCAAAGTGGCATCGGATTACAAGTATGCAGGCAAGGACAGGTGTCAATTATAGAACTAAACAGACGCCTCGATCTGTTATCCAACACAAAGTGTACTACTAGTATCTCTGCTCCAACTTCAGAAGTTTTCACTAACCAAACAGCAATGGCAGTGCTATGCCATTCAGGAAAGTCCTGTGACATCGGTCACTGGTTATGTTTCCTAAAAGACACGAGACAGGATTGGTGGAAGCTAGATGATAGCCAGCGGCCAGTTAAAGTTTCACCCTGGGAGACCCAGGGCAATCTACTTACAATAAATGCGATATTCTTTCGCTAGAATAGGCAGCATTAGAACCAAGCTTAAATTTGTACATACTTTGAAATGTTTCAAACAATTTAGCCTAGAACAACTCTGGTCTCAGGACAATAGGCTAACATTTTGTAAATACGTAAATGCTCAGAGATGAAGTGACTTCCCCGTGAAGAGAAACAGTTAAAGCATGGATGTCATGAAATGGCAAACGCCGGTATCAACCAGTTGACGAGATTACCCGAGAAGGGAAAGAGTTGAAGGACAATCGTAATATGTATTGTTCACCTGTGTCATGAACGAGTTAGTCGTGAAATGGCGATTGCTGGTATCAACAAGTTGACGAGATTACCGGAGAAGAAAAAGAGTTGAAGGACAATCGTAATATGTATTGTTCACTTGAGTCATCGAGCGGCCAGCGGGAAAGAGTTTGTCGTGAAATGGCAATTGCTGGTATCATCCAGTTGACGAGATTACCCGAGAAGAGAAAGAGTTGAAGAGAGACATTTGAAGGACAGTACTAATATTGTTCACTTGGTCATTGAGCTTATCAAATGGGGGAGCAGATGACGAGGTGAAGTGACTTGGCTAAGGATAGAAACAGCTGTGTTGTGTTGCCAACACAGTTAGAACATGCTACTAGATAATATGTGTTACCCTCCCAACAACTAGTTGGAATATCAAATGGATAATGCTCTGTTACCTTTACAACGACTAGTTGGAATATTGAATGGATAATCCTCTGTTACCTTGACAACAGCTAGTTGGAATATAGAATGGATAATCCTCTGTTACCTTGACAACAACCAGTTGGAATATTGAATGGATAATCCTCTTTTAGCTTGACAACAACTAGTTGAAATATCAAATGGATAATGCTCTGTTGCCTGGACAACAACTAGTTTGAATATGGAATGGATAATGCACTGTTACCTTGACAATGACTAGTTGGAATATCAAATGGATAATGCTCTGTTGCCTTGAAAACAACTAGTTGGAATATCGAATGGATAATCCTCTGTTACCTTCCCAACAAATAGTTAGAATACGGAATGTATAATGCTCTGTTACCTTGACAACGCACCTAGTTGGGATATATCAAATGGATAATGCTCTGTGTCCTTGACAACAACTAGTTAAAATATCAAATGGATAATCCTCTGTTACTTTGACAACAACTAGTTGGAATATGGAATGGATAATCCTATGTACCTTGACAACAACCTTTGGGATTTTCAAATGGATAATACTCTGTTACCTTGACAACAACTAGTTGGGATATATCAAATGGATAATACTCTGTTACCTTGACAACAACTAGTTGGGATATATCAAATGGATAATACTCTGTTACCTTGACAACAACCTTTGGGAATATCAAATAGATAATGTTCTGTGTTAGCTTTAGAACAAACCTGAGGAATATTTAAATGGATAATACTCTGTGTTAGTGGGTAGTTCAACGATTTCGTTCCCCAGGATAGGAGCTACACTCATGAAAACTGAGGTAAGGTGTATTTAAGTAATTCTATAGCACTGTGTTTTAGATTGTATGGAAATGATGCACAAACTGTATTCAATCCACCACCAAATTAACTATCAGAAATGAATCTGAGTGCGTGGTAAGAAGTTGAGCTTACGGACCATCTCAAAAGTATTTTGAAGCCAAAATGACTATTAAGTTACTTAGTGTTTGGTCTGACCCCCTCCCTCCCTCAAACACTATTTAAAAAACATAATATCAACCATGTCAACCAACTATCCATGGGTCATACAAGGTGAATCGCTATTAAAAAACTTACTTTTTCTTTCGTGAATAAGGACTACGGTATGTATCTGTGAAACTAATGTCTTCCCTTGGGGTCCAAGCCTGATTTTTCCCAACATCGTTTGGATGAAGCCAAAGATAAATGCCCATGTAGTCTACTCTTATACAGCCATTGCTCAGATTTAATACCACTACCTGTTGCACACAGTTTATGAATTCGTCGCCAGTGTTTGGAAGATTTGGGTTGTGTTTCTTTTATGATTTTCAAGTTCAAAACAAGTGAAGCCAAAAGTAATAAAAAATACTAAGTGGCGATGTCAAACATTAAAAACACCATCCCCTGACTAACTGACTTAAGTCTTTTTAGTTTCAAAATACTTTTCAAATGGTCCCTGATGGGGGGGGGGGGGGATAAGCACTGGTATTGGCTGCAATCTTTACAACAGCAAATGTTCCCACTGTGACTTTATCAATGAACATAAATGCTTCTGTAGATTTCAAGAAAATATTGCATATTAAAAGGCAAGTAATAATTCCGAAATGATTGTTAGGTTTACATATTGTATCCGCAGACTTTAATAATTTATTTTGAATTCTGGCATTTTTTTACAATCTCATGACAGATGAGTTCATGGGTACATAGTACATGAACTAGCTATGTACTATTTACATGCATCTGCATGTATGGCTTTCTGTATTGAAATACTGTAATTATGACACAATGTAAATCCCGGTAGTAAATCTTTACAATTGTATATCTAGATCCAATACAAAATGCACTTCAAATTAATGTCCCTCTAAATATGAGGCCCCACACGGGCAACCAGGAAATTATGAATGCGAAAATTTATGAATGCGAAACTGGCCTTTGAAGTCTGCGGATAGAGTATTTCCTGATTTTATTGTGATCGCAGTCTGCATGGTTCTGAAGACCCAACTGGCCGGGTTTACATAGAGCTACACGGTTTACGGACAAGCCACTGAACAATGACTTCACATGACCATCACCATGAATCCACTGTTCACCAGCATGTCTGTAATACTGTGTTGCTGTATGTACGTACACCCGGCCCCGTATACCGTGTCCCCGAATGTAAACCAAGCCCTGTATACCATGTCGCTGAATGTAAACCCGGCCCTGTATACTGTGTTGCATGTAAGCCCCATGTTGATGTATGTAAATCCGGCCCTGTATACCATGTCGCTGTATGTATGCGGGATGAAAACCCAGCCTTAAGAACACATTTAATTGAAGTGTTCAACTGTTGCATTGGATATTATTCATCAGGCCTAACAGAATAAGATATGATCCACCATGTGCATGTCGCACAGAAGATGAGCGTCAAGGACACTTGGAGATGGAAGAAATTGATGTATGGTAGGCCTACTCAGATTTCACAGAAGTCTGCCTCAACCTGGGTCGTTTACTTCTTTTTGGAGGGGGGGGTCGGGTAACCGGAAACAGCATTTATTCTGTTAGGTCTTAGAACAGTTGAGGACAGACCTCATCCTTAAACACAGTCTTCTACCTAAAAAATCATGCCTAATGCCTGCCACACACGGTACATTTTCATCGTATAGGAATTGGATAGGAAAAACTGGCAACGTGTCTGTCAGGAAACATTGTTCAATTTTTATCGTAAAGGAAAAAAAACTCCACAAATAGGTTCTGTCCTATTCATTTCGTTCAAAAAATGCTATGCGAAATAATTAATTTGACCGTTTAAGCTGGGGCTACATTTTTATGTCAAATTGACCTTTCGGGCCGGCGATCATCGACTACAATGCTTTATAGGTACCCGGTATCTGATTTGTAAAGGGTTAACAATACTAAAAAAAATTATGACCCCACCATACACGATACATTACTTGATTGTTCAAAATATTTCCTAAAAAAATATTGATATATATTTTACATCCAACCGATTCTCATGGAAAATCATAGGAAATATTTTAAAGGAAAATAGTATATCGTGTATGGCGGTCACAGGGTTAAATACGATTTCAACTTCTTTATAAGCTTTAAGAAATATTTCCACAGCGGCCAAGGCCATCATATTTATGACCCCTTGTATATGGGACAAAAAAAGGCATTCTTTTAACACAAAAACATACTCATGGTTAGAATGGGTTTAAAATGCCCAATTATTCATTGTTGGGGCAAAGAAAGGTGAGATTAACATGTTATATTATAGTATGTTATTTCATTACAAAGAAGATAAAGATTGGGAGCAGGATCAAAATATCACCATTTATTAAGGAATTTCTCTGTACTTCAATTACAAATTACATGTAGATCGTAAAAATCAAATGATTTTAACAAATGTCTAATATTATTATCTTGCTGGGACAGAATGGGTTAACTTCTTCCAGTTGGTAAAGTTGACAGTCACTTAACAATTGAACTACTCAATTACAGCATTTATAAAGCTTATTGAAATAGATTCATGTCTGGCAAATAATGCCTCACGGTGTTGTGGTTTTCTATTGTTAGTTAAGTTCAATATGGCTATTCCATGCAATACACACACCCAGCAATATGACGTTTTTTCTTGATTTTTCTCGATTTTCTGCATGAAGGCAATCTCGGATCAAAATAATTTTTTGTCAGGGTACAGATTATAATGAATTCTAAAGATATTCATATTAATATTTTTAATTTCTTACTGTTTTCTACCTTTTTTGCCACTTTTTAGAAACCTCATTGTTTTCCATCCTTAATTACAGATATGCCGAGATTTTCTTTTTTCATCATCTAGAGTTCGGTCTTTTGTACCATCCATGCAAATTTCATCTTTTAATTCCTACTATAAATACCCTAAAAAAATTTTGGTAATCAGGTCCCTTAGCCGAACATCCCCTTTAAGGATACAATCACAGCGGGCAAAGGATCAGTTGCATTTGCACAGACCGTAGTTCCGAGGTTCACCACTTTCTCACTGCAGCGCAATCAATGACGCTACAAAACGTTGCCAAGCTACGCTCCGAAGTACGCTCCGCAACTCGAAGCTGGGCTCGGCTCATGATGTTAAACTACTCTCCACTACGCAGAGACGCATTTCATTGTATTTCCACAGACCGCGCTTTGGAGAGCGTCGTGATGCGACGACCGACGGAAAGATACATTGTAGTATTGCGAGCAGCTGTGCTTTGAGATACAAGCCATGTACATTGGGTGATTTCAAAGTCAGTTTTTAGATTTAGTTTTAAAACTAAATGGGACACTAAAACCTTGATTAAACCAGCATTGAAATGAAGTGGGTTTTAGTTTCATCCTATTTCAAAGTCGGTGTTTGTTGGTTTTAGCATTATGTCCGGTTTTAGCTTAAAACTAAGGGATGGTTTTAGTGTCAAAAACTAACACCGGGACTTAAACTAAAACTCTCCAAAACACCAGAAATGAAATCAGTTCTGGTGTTAGTTTTGACACACAGATTTAGCATTATCCTATTTCAAAATAGGTTTTGGTTTCACACTGAAACCAATTGGAACACCAAGGTCTGATCTTAATCCCAGCTCGGTGTTATATTTGGAAGTTTTGTAGTGCATTTTGTATTACCAATAAAACTAACACCTTAGGCATTAACACCGAGTGGATTTCAAAGTTGGTGTTGGTGTTAAGAAGGGAAAAAAATCATGTTGTTCGTACCATTTCAAGGAGTAGTTGCTGGTATTTTGAACGCTGATGGGAATGATGATGGACGTGAAAGAAGACGACCAAATTTCGTTCGACGACCAGCAATGGAAGCGGTTACAATAGTGAAACAACAGTAACAACGACAACAACATGCATGTTTGGTTTTTCCAAGGTTTTATCTCTGTCCATCTTGGTGTTAGTTTTACCTACAGAATAAAACATCTTCTTAGTTTCAGCCCAGGTTTTAGGTGTTTAGATAGAACCAGGTGTTGGTGTTAAACTAAAACCTCGAATTGGTCTTATCCAGACATAGGTTTTTAGGGGTAGAAATTAGGAATAAAACTGACACTAACACCCAACACTAAAACCAAAACCAACTTTGAAATCACCTATTGTATCGAATGGCATGGAAAATGTACGTGCAATGATGTGATGGCGATGAGGGTGATTGCGATGCATGATGCACTCTCCGGCCTGTCTATAAGTTGTCGATAATGAAGTTTCATATTGCTAATGATGTAATAAAACTGTCAAAAATGCTCATCTTTAAAAAATAAGCTGTCCAGTGTTGAGAAAGTTGACGTGCCAGGACGAGTTTATGGTCTATAATTCAAGGCGGTGTAGCATTGAAAAAAAGAAAGAAAGTGAATGATATTGGTTCCCAGCCTGCCTAATGAGAACGCAAAGCATTTGGCTGAAATGGGTAAAAATGTCCACTTGTGTCAAACTTGTCAATTTAAAAAAAAAAATCCGTGGTCAATCACCAATTTAAATCACACCAGTTACTCGCAAGACTAACCCGTATATCATATCCGAATTTCAGTTTCACCACTTGACGCATTCTTTGATGCGTCGCGGTCAAACATTGACAATTTAACTGCTGAAAGGCTTAAAAAATCAATTGTGGTCTTGTCTCCATTTACACTACATTTTGGGTCTATTTAATGAAAAATTTGAATGTGCTCAAATCACTCTAATTCATTTAGAATATTGTATTGCTGATGATTTAAGGTCAAAACAAGCTAAGATAATGAGAAAAAAACTTAATTTGACCCAAATATGAGTCAACCTACCCCCGGTCTAAGTTCGGTTTCATTTTTACAAGTCTTGTTGTGTTGCCATTCATTTTGTAATTTCTTTGAAACTACTTAGGCCTTGATTCTGAAAGTTGTGCCCTAGGCAGCAAAGATATTCCTAAATCACATCCTAAAGTTTCAGCTCCATAGCTTGCTTATTCTGGCCAGGGCTGGTCTTATGATTTTGCAACAAAATCATGACTTTTTGTCGATTTTGTCCTCTTTCGTCGCTTTTGGCACAGTGTACCACTCTTTGAAATGTCTCTCATTTCTCCAAAAATGTCCAGATATGACTTTCCTTTGTTTGAGAGTTGTGGGATGTCATGTCATTCTCAAAATGTTAACCCCTGAAATGTACCTTCATTGAGACAAGACCACTAATGAATATTCATAGGTTGGAGGGTCCAGGCCTATCTATTCGACGAGTGCATGTTTTTTACTCTCAAGTACATATTTGGAGAGGTATTGAAAAAAATATTTGCTGTGGCAAGTCTACAGATATAAATAAATTGTTTGGTAAAAAAAATAATTTAGAATTTTGACAACCTGGCCATTGGGGGGGGGTGGTTCAAATTTGGAGTGAAAATGGCCGAAATGGGTAAAAATGTCCACTTGTGTCAAACTTGTCAATTTAAAAAAAAATTTCCGTGGTGAATCACCAATTTAAATCGCACCAGTTACTCGCAAGACTAACCCGTATATCATATCCGAATTTCAGTTTCACTACTTGACGCATTCTTTGATGCGTCGCGGTCAAACATTGACAATTCAACTGCTGAAAGGCTCAAAAAATCAATTGTGGTCTTGTCTCAAAACAAATCAGCTGGGCAAGAAAAAGCGGTTGCCCATTGTTTAAATGAACTACGGGCCATTGGAATGGGAGCCATAGGATCTTCAGACGAACTGGAGGGGATAATCAACGATTATTTTGTTTCACGTTCTGAAAGTGAGGGAGAATCAGACGATTCTGATGATGACTGGTCCCGTTTTGAGACATCTTCTGATTGTGTTGATCTTCATGGCGATGGTCATGATGGTGTGCTGCCAGTTGGTGAGAACGATGGAAACACTGCACCTGAACAAGGTGAAGGTAAGCCGAGGCTTTTAACTTTTTAGTTTTCCACCCACCTGCCCACATGACCCACAACTTCGGGCACAACCCTCTTCTTCTCTTGGCTCTCTTGCATGCTTGGATTTCGTTGGCCTGGGGCTGGGCCTAGTACCACCTCGAATACGTAGCAGTCACATCTTCTTACAATGCTGGCTGAGGGCAAGGCCTAAATTTACTACTGCTGACACTGGGGCCTCCCACTGGACTGGATCTGGGATGCTTCATCTCAAAATCCCCCCCCCGGCCCCCAGTACAGTACCGCCGGGTACTATTAGATGGGTCTCGGTGTGCCATAGGCCAACTCTACTGTAATAATAATCTGTATTTATTTTACAACATTTGAAAAGAAAGCTGCACGCTTTATATAAAGTCTTCTTGTTGGCTCAGATGGAGGCGTTGGTCAGTGTTCAATGGCGGAGGAAACCGGAGTACCCAGGGAAAACAACCGACGACGTCGAGAGGGACTGAAAACCCAATCCACATACGCCCGAGCGGGGAATTGAACCCGGAAACGCATTGGTGGAAGGCAAGCACCTTACCGCTACGCCACTCCAATGCCCCCTACTTTACTGTACATGAAACTGATATTGTTTCTCTTTTCAGGGGTGTCAAGTCAAGCACAGTTCACTAACGTTGGCAGTGGAGATGGTTTGCCTGTTGACCTGAATAATAATAACGTGACTGCTAAACATGCTACCGGTATCGGTGAAGAATTTGGTAAGTTTGACATTCTTGTCAAAGCGCCACACTATGGATCACATAGTGACACTTTAAAGCTCAAGTCAAGTTGCTTCATGTGTTTACGAATCTGGGTCATGAACATAAAAAGCCGTGAGAGGCCCACAACTGGGTCATGTGTTGTACTTTGTTTACAAACAATTTCACTTTGCATCCCACTTTTAAAACGAAAAAAGGGCTGTAGTTTTAGCAGTGTCTAAAGGTATGTTATTTTAATCAGGTAAATTATTTTTCAGCCACAAAAGAAGAAATTGATGGGCTTGCCAGAGTCAATGGTGGTGATGGATGTGTTCTTGAGGCTGTAGAAGGTAAGGTGATTACAGAGGTAAATTAAAGCTGCACTGCGAAATAGCCGATGTTGATTGTTTATCTGTCACCGTACGTGTAACTAGTTCCGCTGTATGCGCGTAGGCGGCACCACCGTTCAAACTCGCATGTTTTAATGATGTTTCTGTATTACCGTAGTGATTTGGAAATAAAATGAATTATTCGTAAATTATTCGTGATTATTCACACCTTTGCCAACAATCACCGTGCTTGTTTGAATGGTGGCGCCGCCTAGGTGCTGACAGCGGAACTACGTTTTGTAAATATCAACCTTGAAAGACTTCATTCATGCAGGAGCCAAGCTGAGAGTGTGCGTCCGACAATTGAAACAATAGGAAATTATAGTGGAATCATGTTCCCATTTTCGGACAAACATTTTCGATCAACAACGCCAACAGATATGAGACAGTTTGTAATAAATACCTAGTAACAAGCCTATAGGCGAATATGGGTCGTCGCGTTGATGCCAGAACGTCCCCAAAGTTTGGAAATGTTGTTCTTAATTCCTCCGGGTTGGGGTACCTATGGCTTGATCAAATGAATATTAATGTGGATAACTGGAAAATATTATACTCTAATGCCCAGTAAACGATTAGAGATATTTGTCAACATGAAATTTTTGGTGAAATCGCAACAAATAAAAAACTTGATGTATAGTAATCTTATGTTTTCATTTGAACTTCAAACATATTTAAATGATATTAAATCAGTGAAACACAGGGCTTGTATCACAAAATTAATGCTGGAAGCCCATTGTCTAAGAATCAAAACTGGGAGACACTGTAGTCTAAGAAAGTGTGAGGTTTGCAAGTCAGGGGAGGTTGAGGATGATTTTCACTTCCTTGCGGTGTGCCCTAAATATGCGTCAAAACAGCAAAACTCATTGCAGTTGTAATAAAGTGATCTCCATTTTCTGTCTCTGTCGGATCTGACTACAATTTTTCTGAAAAATCCTTCACCTCCCTCTGCTGCGATTATCAACGAGTTCTTTAAACTGCGTAACTCTATATTGTCCTGATTTCCATTATTATGTTTTTGTCTTTAAATATTTGTGATCTTATTTTGTATACCCTGTAACTTTATATTGTATATTTTGTAATTATTTTATGTAACCATTGGCCCCTAGTGGGCGTTTTATAGTCTGGGCTCCTGACCTCACTCTCGCTGTCGTAGGTCAGGCAATAACAAAAATCTATAAATAGAACAATAGCTTAAACCACCATTTCCACAAAAATTCTTATGCCTATTTTTTTTAAATATTATAAACAACCTATCCTGCAAAAACCAACGCAATCGGTCAAGGTTTAGCGTCCCAAATCGTACTTTTGCGAAAATGACAATATCGCTAAAAGTGACGTCATTATATGGGGAAACCCCTTTGTCTGAAACATAAAATAACCGTAATCGCGCATTTTAAGAGTAATTCCGGTATTTCTACAGTGTAGAATGATGTGTTCAATAATAGGCATAATCCTAGGACAGATACAGCGCTCAATTCGACCGTAAAACGATAATTGGCTCGGGAAATTACAACAATGGCTGAATCTAAAAATAACACTCCTCTTTTCTGCCGTGTTATTTGTAGACGGTTGTTGTTACCTGACCCGTTCCTAAACCCTACCAAAAGCCCGGAGATCGAGGTCAGAGAACCAGACTATTTAGCGTTTTAGAGTAATAAAGAATTTGAATTTGAATTTGAATTTTTCCACCGCTGTACCTTATTATCATAATTATGCCCACGTGATTAGCTGCTCGGTATTGACGAGCAAGTGACAGTCCTCATTTGCATGTACATTAATGTCATTATTATGGCTGACGCGATCCTGTAAAGTTGTGCGTAATTTCTAATTTCTCGGCAAATACTTGATTGATTTCGTTGAAATTTGAGAGTATTACAGATTAGATTACTGCTTACATTGGGTCTTCGTAGTTTCTTCATACATCATCGATAAAGACACGTAGCTTTGTGAAGAAACTCACCATACTGCTCGCTGGCCAGCACAACATTCCTGCATGCTACGTATACACGCTCATCAATTTTGAGCTCCCAATTAATAGTTTTATTCATTTCGCATTTTACATGAGACGAAGGACTTAATGAACAAGATAACGAACTTTATTGAAAACTTAAGTTTTATTACAATAGGACAAATACTGGCAACGCAATTTGCATTTCAATTCAACAACTGCCGAGCATCTAGGGCTAAAACTATCTTCATTCATAGTCAATCTCGCCATTTAGCTAAACGGACCTGAAACAAATCGATTCAGCGTCTACACTTTTACTCCGATTTGTCTCAAAATTGGTGACAAAGAGGCTGAATGTACTGCAAACAATTCCTCGGAACCAAATTTAAAAAAAAATGATTTTAAAGATATTTTTTAGTGTAAAATGCCCGTTGCTAGGCATGGTTGCTAGGCACATGCTGCCACAAACATAATGACAGAACCTGACAATAAGGGTCTGCTCTCGCGACGACCAATATTGCTGACTTTCTTATTAATATAAATTAACAAAATATTATTCAGAAATAAAATTTCATTATTTTTATTTCTACCTCCGATTTGAGGCAGCAGGTGATTTTTTCCAGAAAACAAGAGGCCCAAGGCCCTGGCGCTCAGCTGAAATGGATAGGTGAAGGCAAGGGTCAAGTGTGTGTCGGTACCGTTATTATGAGGCAACGAAGAAGATAAAGAGTTGGTTAACAAAATGAACTTTATTGGTGCGGCAGATATTTGATGCCTTTCGGCAGATATTTGAAGCGCCTTGCGGCAGATATTTGTTGCCTTGCGGCAGATATTTGATAACGCTCTCCAGGAATGGAAAGCAGTAAAACGAGTAAGCACACCTTACTCTGAATGTAGGAACAGCAAGTGCTTTCCTGGACTTGAAATATGCCAACGACTCCTCTTGCAATAACCAACAACAGTTAATCTGTAAAAAAAAGAGAAGAGAAATTATTACACTGACTGAATAAAAAAGGGTGACATAGACGGGGAAATGTACACCACCGGATACAGTCTGTGCTTGATCAGGCATCGGTCAGATGATATTCTGAACAAGGCATCTATGGAAGCAAATCCAGAAAGAGAATTAACCTTCGAAGGGCACACTTATCACTCAGTGAAAAGTCAGTCCTGGGGGTTGTTTTCCAATTCAAAATAAAAGTGTAACCTCTTTAAATTAGTCTCACAGACTGAACCATAACACTTAACAGCCAACCGTGCCCACATGATGTGAGCCGTGAGCGAGTGGTGTACTACATTTTGAAAATCGTCTTTCGTCTACGACGTGTGACAGAACAGGATCTAGTGGACTTAATGATGAGGTACTATCAAATAAGGTGTCCATCAAATGAATCATGAGGGCCTGTTGAGTTATACTCTAAGCCTGCACAGCGCAGTGTACAGACAGTACAGGATTGCCAACCAAAAACATGAGCATTGCTGCGTAACGAAACTGCAGTGGAATTCATACTACGATGTCATAATGTGACTTTCAAAATAATTGTAAAAAAACGTAAATGGCGAGATTTGTTGCAAAATTGCCAACCACAACAACTCAGGGACCGTCCCAAAATGGCCGACGGCGAATTCTCCGGTCGCTAGCGCAGTCCATAAACAAGCATCAATTTTACCAACTTTGGGTGCAAGCTTGGTCATAAAAGTTACAGAACTGTTAGAAATACATCTAAACAACATATATATACAGTTAAAAGTGCATAAAAATCCCGTTTCAACCTCCGGGCGCTACCTTTTTTTCTCCGCCACACGCCGGGCCCTACCGGTTGTTATTTAGTGCGACCGCCACCAGAGTGTTTATCACGGTCTTTCGCCGTTTTAATTGCGCGTTTTAGGTAGATCAATCAATTATTACATGCATGCATTATATATCACCGAAATGATAATTGCGTAGGCTATTTGAAACTAAGTTCAGATATCATTTTCGATCTTTGAATTGAATTTAGGCGAGTGATTTTTGACACCCGGTCGACATATCAGGACTTGCAAAATTCACGCGAGATCGCTTGCATCATCGGCACGTTTGAAAACCGAATTTCACAAATTCCACAAATATTTATCACATACCATATGTATCACCACAAAGGTAACTCTCTAGACTATTTGAAACCAAGTTCAGATACTTACTTTCACAAAAATTCGAAGCTATGCAAGCGATTTTTCAGTGGTAGAGATCGACGGAAACAAATTTCTCGCTCTAAAATGACATGAGACGAGCACCAACTTCCGCTAATTTGTGCACAAAATTTCCGGAATATTATAAAAAACTATTGATAAATCTGAATTATATAGACTCTTTTCAGTACCTAAACAAATTTCAGGTACATGGTCATGTTGATTTAAAGAGTATCAACCGATTGAAGTTCACTCACCTTCATTGAAGCAGCGACTACCGCCATTTTTAAATGGTGGCATCTCTTCTATCGATCGGCCAATCAGCGGCACTGCTTGCAAAAAAGTTAAGCCACCGCCAAATTTGAAATCGCCAAAATTCAGGCAATGTGCCTGCAGCGCCAACTGGCGGTGAAAACTATATTAATTCCATTAAAAGTAAAAAATGAAAAAATATTTTAAAATATTCAGCCACATTTGAAAACAATATTTGCTCTGTGGACCGAGGTAAAAAGGGAAAGAAATCTAAACGCGAAATGACCTCATTCTCTTAATACAGGTCGGATCGCGCCGATTTTTCGTTTTTTGAGTTCACCTTGGGCAACTCCTAATTTAGCACCGTCAACGAAGTGGCTAGGCCTTCCCGGTCAGAAATGTCCAATTTTGTCCACAGATGGGTCCCTAGATGGATGGATTGCAGGACGGACACCATTTGAACAGCTATACTACTAGCTCCGCTGACTTTGTCAGCTGAGCTAACAAAAAGTGCTAAAAAATAAAATGTTATTATATTTTTTTATTCCGCCCTCCTCAGTTGACCCTTAAGAAGGAAAAGTCCGAGAAACAACCAATAAAAAAAGTCTGGCCTAATTTATGACACCGACAATAAGTAGGGTTTCTACTAACAAAACGTGGAACCCTAATTATTGTTGGCATCATGAATTATAAAACCACGGAAAGACAGCACAATAAAAACTAATGGGTTAACCTTACCCAAAAGCTTGTCCTCTGTTTGAACCTGTTTCCCACAGGTTCTGCTGACCCACGTGGATTGGCTCACTCAACCTATGTTAGAATCACTAAGAGCTGAATGAACCCGCCCGAAGTAATTGGGTGGGTTCTGTCGACTCCTAATGTAGGCTGAGTGAGCCAATCCACTTAGGTCAGCAGAACCTGAGGGAAATGGGTTCAAATTTAGGACAAGATTGTGGGTAAGATTGTAGTTTTTATAGCGAGTATTTTTTTATTTGACTTCTAAGTATCTTTTCTTTTTTCCAGGAATCCCACACGAGCCAGTTGTGGTCAACTTGGCCGATATAATAGTTCTCCCAGGCCGAGGAGCAGAGAACACAGCACCGGATGATGTTATCTGCAAATGCAAATGCAAGCTCAACAACGGCGAACCCTGTCACACACGATTCCCACCTGATGAGTTGAGTGAACTCCGATTACAGTACCTTGCATTGTCGCGAGAGGAGCTGGACATTTCGATTCTTTCCAAGTTGTGTTGTGGAATGCACCTTTCTTCCAATACAACAAAGTCAAGGAGAAAACAGCAGGTGGAGAGGAAATCCCAACGAACGGACTACTTCCATCATGGTTTCAGAATATGCCGTGATATTTTCAAGTACATCCATGGCGTAGGTCAAGACAAGCTAAATGCCCTGGTCAAACATTACAAGGCTGCTGGGGTTGAAGCTCGCACTCATAAAAAAAGCAAAAGGTTGCCTAAGAATGCTCTGAGACTCGAGGACACTCGGGCCGTCGTTGACTTTATCCTTAACTTTGCTGAGGTCAATGCCATTGTCCTGCCAGGTCGTACCCCTGGACATTGGAAAGCAGATGTAAAACTGCTGCCAACAAATTGTAGCAAAAGGAAGGTTTTTGAAAAGTATTGTGACGCAGCAACTGTTGCTGGCACCAGGAAAGTCAGCCAAAGGACATTCAGGAGATTGTGGCAGCAACTTGTCCCATTTGTGGCAACCATGAGACCTGCTTCTGACTTGTGTTGGTTTTGTCAGGAGAATGTATGTAAATTAGCTCGTTCCGCAAACCTTCCTGATGAAAGGAAAAGTGAGACTGTCCGTAAGATTGAAGATCATCTCCAGCGGGCTCTCATGGAACGGTCTTTATATCAGGATGTTTGTAAATGAACAAAAACTGAAAAGCCACCTGATCTTGATCTTGGTGACCATCCCCCATGTTCTTATGATGGTAAAATGCACTATAGTTTTGATTTTGCGCAGCAGGTGCAGTTCCCTTGCAATCCACTGCAGCCTGGGCCAATCTATTTCAAGTGCCCGAGAAAATGTGGCCTATTTGGGGTGGCCTGTGAAGCATTACCAAAACAAGTTAATTTTCTGTTAGAAGAAAGTTGCGCTGTGGGTAAGGGAGCAAACTGTGTTGTGTCATTGTTGCATTATTTCCTGGAAAATTTTGGTCTTGGGGAAACTCATCTCCATCTACATGCTGACAACTGCAGTGGGCAAAATAAGAATTCATGTATGATGAACTACTTGATGTGGCGTGTGCTAACTGGCAGGCACAAATCAATAACCATTTCATTCCTCCTCACTGGTCATACCAAATTTAGTCCCGATTGGTGTTTTGGTCTGATCAAGCGATTGTACCGAAAAACACCTGTTGACTGTTTAGATGATATTGCAGATGTTGTGAAAGAATCATCTCATGTAAATCTTGCGCAAAAGTGTGGTTCTGAAGATGGTACAGTCATAGTGCCCACCTATGATTGGACCAAGTTTCTGGGGCAGTACTTCTCCAAAGTGAAATCAATCAAGAAGTTCCATCATTTTCACTTTTTGGAAGGTTCTCCTTTGCTGAAGGTTCAGGAATTCTCCGATACCGAGCTGATCGAGCAGCGTCTTCTGAAGAAGGATATGCCCCCTGCAGCAGTGCCGCCATCTATTGTCTCACCCAAGGGACTTGACCCAAAGAGGCAGTGGTACTTGTATAATGAAATCAGGCCTTTTGTAATGATAGAAGACTGCAAGGACATCACAGCACCATTGCCATCTATTCCCAAACCTTCAGGCAAGGCCGGGTGATGACAGTGAGGATGAAAGCGATATTGATCTTGACATTCCAGTGCAAAAAACACCAACGGTGACTGGTCGTGGACGTGGCGGTGGCCGGGGAAAACCCCAAAAGGGGCGCAATAAGTAATGAGTAAAGGACTGACTGTCTCGTATCCACACATCATGAGTGTGCTGTGTGTATTCTCACCTGACCTCGGTTACAGTGACCCCCCAAAATAAAATTGCAGAGCTCCACTCAATGCGATTTTGTTTTGGGGAAGGTCACTCAAAATAGTGACTTGTGCCTAATGTAGTACGTATGGGAAAAAAGAAATTGATATCTTTTTTCACAAGTTTCTCAAAATGGACCCATTGTGAATGTTAACATGGTAAAGCTAATTATATTCCACTTTTTCACGTTAATACTGGCTGAAAAATTTGGGATTTAAAAAAAAAAAAATTTGTGCCGCCCCCCATCCCTAAAAGTTGGTAGAATATATTTGCCCACCTCCAAACTCCATCATTTTTTAAATCAAAACTGCACAAAATTATTATTAAATATTAGCTTTCAGTTACCATTAAAACCATCGATTTTGGTTATTTTTTACCTTGACCTTCGATTTTTCAAGGTCAAAAGGTCAAGTGGGTGCATAATTATTGTGAAAGAAGCAGTATTATGCCTTCTCTAGCATATCCAAATTTCATGAAGATATCATGTCAAATAAAGTTTTGGTGTAAATTTAAGTGAAATTGGTGGGTTTTTCAGCCGGTGAAATAGTTTCGGCCCTGTGAGGGCAAATCCTGTTGTGCAGATATATCCATTGGACTGGTCCGAGAAGGGTAAAAGTGATTTCAGCATGTAATGAACACAAAGAAATGAGGAAAATATTATTATGAAAATTATGCAATAAATGTTTTTATTTAGTTAAAATTACTTTGTTGAAGTGTGTCTTTGTCAAATGAAATAAAACAGTGCTCAGAGTTGCTTAATTTCCTATGCTTCACCTTTGCCCTCCATTTTATCAGTTCTTTTGTTTAAGAAATCCCGGTAATTACCGGTCTTTAAAGTGCCATAACTCAAGTTTTAATTAAGATAGAAACAAAAATTAAACAGTTCTGAGCTCTGTAGGATTTGTAGAATCAGTAAAAATTTGTAAAATCTGAAAATGTTGACCATGTGAAGGGTTTTCCCAGACCGCCACACAAATAGTTTCAAAAAATTTTTTAATGAAATATTTTATGATCGTTGCAGTTTGTTTCAGTGGTAATAATCTAAATAACTTTTTATGTACAAGAGAGTTTTTGCCGTGCTTGCATAGTCTGAGCAAGTATTTACCGTAACTGCATGGCAAGTAAAATCAACCATGAAACTTCACCTACCTAACATGATTAGGTGAATATTTGTTGACACCCAAAAGGAACTTACAAAATGAGCTATCAATTTGTTCGGTATGAACTTTGTCACACAAGTTAAGAAAGTTAAACTTGGTGTGACGGCGACATATTATGGTTGGTCAGGCGCTCCATAGATCCGAGCATGGTGCGGAGGGATACACTCTCTCTGATCCCGGCGCGAAACCCGGATTGATTCTTCGCAAGGTTTGTGCAGCAATAAAAGCCATTATCCCGATTCAAGACTTCTCTCTATCTTCATCCACAGCCGGAGAGCTTGGCGGAATATGCCAACTTCACAGTGGCGCCCAACGTGGGGCAAAAAACCTGAATGCTATTTCAGTAAAGAGGGTTTTGTAGTCGGATTTTGGGGGCGGCTTACTATATCACCGGGAGTACGTACTGCGCAAGCGCAGGTGTCGCAAGTTAAAGTAGAGTAAATATTGAATGCAAGCCTATTCGAAGGCAATGTACTGTATAACTTAGGGGTTACCAAGTTATTTGATCAACTGCCCGGTTATTTTGATGGTTTTGGACACTGTACGAGTAGGGTTTTTCCACCGACAGTGACGGTCACGTGACCTCGTGTACTCCACAAAATACGGGGTGCTGATCAGGAATTAATCGTGTAATTAAAAGTGCACAAGATAAAATGGGCCCTTCCGGTTGTATTTCCAGTAAAAATGCCACGGCAAAAATATAGGCAGAAGGAGTCCACAGGGGAACCTGAGAGTGAGGAGGAGGATAGGCGTGTGGTGCTGCTCAGGGAGCCGGACAGCCCTGAAGACGAGCGTTTTGTTGAAGCCAGGCAAACTAGAGGCCTGCTTGTCTTCAGCGATTCACTTCTACGGAAGTGTAATACGAAGTTACGACACCACGAGGTACTGGTGAAGTGTAGTGTTCACTCAGGGGCCAAAATTGGTGACATCGTCAACAATATCGCACGTTTCCTCGCCCATCGGCCAGGCCCGTTTGTAATTGTTGTTTGCGTTGGATCGAATGATATTTTCCAGCGCAGGAACTTCAGAAACCCTGCACCCTGTTACAACCTCACCCAGGTGGACATCGATGCCCATGCACAGCGCATTCTTACCCCTTTTGAGCGGCAGAAGCAACAATTGCTTACCTCCATATACACCCATGACACCGCAAACGTTGTAATATTTTGTACTGTGCCACCAAGACTGAACTTGAATCACGCAGATATCCACACCTTCCAGACGGCCAATCAGCACATCAGGAGAGACAATCTCGATCGGGGCTCTCCAACAATCGACATAGAAAGTAGGGTGTCCCGTTACAGAGTAGTACACGGACAGGAGATCTTTCAGTGGGCTCGGATCAATCGACTGGATTCCGACGGGATCCACCCAACCCAGGAGACCGCCGACAGCTGGGCAAAGGAAATTTTGAATGTAGCAGTTCCCCTTTGCTAGGGATGCATCCCTGTAAGATTTTTTAGTTACACAAGGGGTTACCTGTGTGCTAAAATAAAACTTGTCAAACTACACTTTAGTTGTAGCTATTCTTGTTACAAACAAAAACCATGGCAGCAGCACGCCCAAAGTTAAATGTTTTCTCGGGGGAGTAGTCGGAGGATTTCGTAATGTGGTTCAAGCGTTACGAACTCTTTCATCCCCCTGTGGCCAACGATGCGGTCGCTGCAGTTCAGAGGCGTCACCAGACCCTACCTCTATTTCTAACGGGGCGAGCTTTCATGACGTATGATAGCTTGCCAGCCGCGACCAAGGCCAACTATGCCTTGACGAAGCAAGCCTTGAAAGACAGGCTGGATCCCCAGGAACATGCCCTCCTGCGGCGTCAGGAGTTTATGGCTCTTGGCCGCAAACCCGATGAAGCCATCTCGGCATTCGAGCTGAGAGTTATCCGAAAGGCGGCCACGGCCTTCGAGGATTTTCCGGAGGACCACAGGAACCTCCTGTGTAAGGAACAATTCATGAGGGGGGTTGGAGAGGCTGAACTCCAACTTCACCTCCTAACCCACAATCCGGCCACAATCAGAGCGGCCGTCCAGCTGGCAGAGCAATACCTCCAAGTTCGCAAGGTCAACCTTCCCCAACCAGCGCCTGAGGCAACTGTCTGCCAAGTCCGAGACCAGGAGGATGATGGGGTTCCCTCTCCTCAGGGTCAGCTTGGCGAGATGGATGCCCTACGGCAGGATGTGCAAAAGCTGACCGAACAGGTGCAGCATATGATGCTACAGCAGCAGGGTGGACGTGGTCGAGGCCGTACACGGGGTAGCCGCGGCGGTCGTCGTGGTCGTGGCGGTCGGGGACAGGAGCGCCAGGCACAGGGTCGGCAAGACGACCAGCACAGCTACGGCTCCCACGACCGTAGGAATCGTGGAGCTGCAAACAAGGGCAACTCCTCTAATAGTTCAGTAGCTCAGGCAAGGGGTTCCCTGCCTGAGGCTCAATCTCATGGGCAGTACAATGACCGGTTCAATGGTCATTGCTATAACTGTGGCCAGTATGGCCATTGGAGTGCCGACTGCTGGCAACCCCGGCAGTCGGAAAACTAGTATGTGCTGCTGATGAGGGTCGGTCAGCAGCCCGGCATACCAAAATGACTCAGAAGATCATTCCCAGGGTGTTAGTGAGTGTTGGGGATCAGCAGGTCCCAGTGTTGTTCGACACGGGTGCTGACATCTCACTCATGCAAGAGGACGTTTGGAACTTGTACCCCCCAAATGAGCGAGGGCCGTTGGTCCCACAGTCAACAGCAATATGTTCTGTGTCTGGAGATATGTTACCTGTACAAGGCCTGTCCACAGTTCCTGTTCTTTTAGGAGCCCTGCGGTTGGATCACTCGTTCCGAGTAGTGAGAGGCATCGACAGCCCCATCATTTTGGGATGGGACTTCATGCTAGAGTATGCCGTTACTGTTAACCCTCAGAGGAAAGAGGTCACCGTCCAGGGTGTACCGTTCCCGCTATTGGAAGCTGCGAGATTACCACAGGTGATCACACCTCGAGCCCTTAAATCAACTACAATCCCTGGGAGGACAGAGGTCATCATACCGGCTTACTTGCCATATGGCCCCAGGTTCCCTAACCTCCGGTATGAAGGCATCCTCGAACCCAACAACCCCCCGGGATTAGTGGTCTCACGGTTAGCAGCGACCGTGGAAAATTCTTTGATCCCTGTGCGTATTATGAATCCAGAGGTGGAGCCCCTAGAGATTGCCAAAGGGATTTGCCTTGGGGATTTCTATTGCCTCGCAGGGGACCAAGCCAATGTAGTGCGGCGCAGTTATGAGCTGATGGAGGAATTCCAGCTCGAGGAAAAGGAAGAAGGTGTAGAGGCAGTCGACAGTGAAGGGCTTCCCTCCGTCGACCTGTCTGGTTGTAAATTAAGGAAGGGGCAAATGCCACGCCTGAAAACTCTGCTGAAGAAGTACAACAAGGTTTTCAGCAAGACTCCGAATGACAGAGGCCTCACGGACCTAGTGGAGCACCGTATTGATACGGGAGATGCGCGTCCAATCAAGCAAGCAGCTCGCAGACAGCCCTTCAACGTGAGAGACGAGATGGAGGAGCAAGTCGGCGACATGCTTCAGGATGGGGTCGTGGAGCCCTGCTCCGCCCATGGTCATCCCCAGTGGTCCTAGTGAAGAAAAAGTCTGGAGCTTTCCGCTTCTGTGTTGACTACAGAAAGCTCAATGCCGTAACAAGAAAAGTCACAAGTCACAAGTCACAAGTGAGTCAGAAAGGCATTAGACCAGACCCGAACAACATCCAAAAGGTCAGAGACTGGCCTGTGCCAAAAACGGTAAAGCAGGTTCAAAGTTTTGTGGGTTTGGCCTCCTACTACCGTAGGTTTGTAGAGGGATTTGCAAAGATTGCTAAACCCCTGATCCGACTGACAGAGAAAAACACGCCTTTCGTGTGGGAGGCAGCCTGCCAAGAGAGTTTTGAGACTCTGAAACAGAGATTGATATCACCGCCAATACTAGGGTTTCCCAGATGGGGTGAACCATTCATTCTCCACACAGACGCATCCGATTTTGCAGTGGGATGTGTTCTGAGCCAGATCCAGGATGGCGAGGAACGTGCTATTTCTTACCATAGCAAGGCCCTCAGCGCCACGGAGAGGAACTGGTGCACTTATGACAAGGAGTTGTGGGCAATTGTCTGGGGTCTCCGGCAAACCCACATCTATTTGTATGGCTCACAGTTCACCATCGAGACTGACCACAAGCCATTACTACAACGTACCAAACTTCGATGGGACGCCGATGTTACTCAAAAGAGGACCCGCTGGATGAACGAGCTCAGTACGTGGGGAGACGTTGAGATTAAGTACCGTCCAGGGTTGAAGAATGGGAATGCTGATGGCATGAGTAGACGCCACCCAGTAGAGACCGGCGAGAAATTGGAGGACGTCATTAAAGCCTTATTTGCCTCCCCTCCACGGGATGACGAGCTGGTGAAGGCTTGCCCCAAAGAGCCTGGATCTCCGGCGACCGACAAGGGAGACAGGGTGACGAAGTCAGGGTTTACCGCTTCTCCACCTCTTCCCCAAGGCGAGGGTGTTAGAGTAACTTCGCTTACATCAACCGCAGATCCAACCCGACCCAGGGAATCGATTAAGGCTCAACAGGAATTGGACCCAACGATATCCCAGGTGTACAGATGGGTGTCAACCACTGATAGACCCGACTGGGATGCCATCAAGGACAAAGGGCGGGACCTGAAGGCCTATTGGCGACTATTTGAGGACTTGACCGTTAAAGACGGCATCCTACTTAAAAAATGGACCCCTCCGAAAAAGAGACGAGAAGTATTTCAGCAAATTGTGCCACCTGGATTGCGAGCCCAAGTACTCGAAGAAGTCCATGCTGGAGTAACCTCGGCACACTTTGGGAGGCGCAAGACACTGGCTAAAATGAAGGCTCGCTTCTTTTGGCCAGGGCTGGTAACCGATGTTGAAGACTTTTGCCGCACCTGTCCGCAATGCGTTGCTCGCGCTAAACCAAATCCCAAACTGAAAGCACCATTACAGAACATCACGGCAACCAGTCCCATGCAGTTGGTTGCAACCGATATCACTGAACTGCCAGTAACACCCAGGGGTTCCCGGTACTGTCTGGTAATAGGTGATCACTTCACTAAGTATGTGAACTTGTATGCGATGAAAGACAAAACAGCTAAAACTGTTGCCGACATTATCTTTCGGCACTACATCTGTCAGCATGGAATGCCCGAGTCGATCCACTCTGATCAAGGACGGCAGTACGAGGCCGATGTAGTCCAGGAACTGTGCACCATGCTGGGAATTGAAAAAACTAGGACTACCCCATACCACCCAGAAGGGAACGGCATGATCGAGAGGTTTAATGAAACCCTGAAAAACCAAATTGCCAAGGTGACAACCCAGCATGGCAAAGACTGGGACCTCCATTTGGGCCCGGTACAGCTAGCGTACAATTCCAGTGTTCACGAAACAACGGGACTCACACCATTTTTTCTGAACCATGGTCGAGAAGCACGACTCCCAGCCGACATCATTTATGGCTGTCCCTCAACTAACTATTGGAAGTCAGCCGGGGCATACTCAAGGAGCGTACTCCAGGAACTGCAGGATGCTTTTCAGGAAGCGAGGCGTACAGCGGCAGTGAACCAGGAACGCCAAAAGAAATTGTACGACAAGTGGGCCTGTCACCACCCATATCAGGTGGGTGATAAGGTATGGCTCCACTCCATTGTCTCCAAAGACCGCCACCGCAAGCTAGCCTTGCCCTGGAGTGGACCATACATCATCGTAAAACGTATGCAGACGTCAAACGGCTTACCTGGGGTGACCTATCGGATACAAAGTGAGGACCCGTCGAAGCGCCAGCGAATTGTCGTGCACCACAATCGGTTAAAACCGTGCGTGGCGCCAAAGATACCTCGGCCATTGGTTGATAAGGACCTAGGTGAACTCGTAGCGGAGACTGCACCTGTGCCTCCCAAGCATTACTTGCCTTTGGGACCCCTACCAGTGATACCAGCGGGAGCAGGCGATGGTGCTGGACCCCCAGCAGTCCCCATAGTAAACCCGCCTGAAGTCCCACAGGCCCGTGGCCAGGACGCTGATAGAGGAGCGCAGCCAAGAGCAGACCAGGCCTTACCAGATGCCCAGGCCCCTGACGGGCCGTTATTGGAAGATGCCCAAGTGCATGCTGCTGTCATGGGGTTTCCTGCAGCACAGCCACTGGAGGCACCAGTAAACGACGACGAGGTGGATGTAGTCCACCGAGAACCTGTTGCTCATTAGGGGTTACCCGCAGCACCTGAGATTCTCCCCATACATGCAGAAGAATTGGGAAACGCTGACAATGTTGATCCTGTCCAGGAGATACCAGCTGAGGCTGAACCGGCAGTAGATATTGACGATCAGGAATTCCACGATGCAGACGACCAACTCCCCTTTGATCATGTTGATGTGGAGGATGCTGCTATGAACATGCAAGACCAGCCGGAGGCTGATCTAATTGAGCCCGATGAAATGGAGGGCGCAGCACCGGACTCCATAGTCACTAGAGGCAGACGTACAACAAAAGCTCCTGCTTACCTCCAGGATTACGTCAGGAATATTAGTTTACGCTGGACCTTTTCATAGGACACAACTATTCTGATTCCTGGATTTACTAATGTTTAATAGACGCATATCCTTTTGTGATTCTGTTCGGAATGTAGTGATCTTAGTGTTTTGTAGTGAGCGCTGAGAGACTACTTGTGCGCCGCCATGTATACTTCGGACTTGGCAGTATACGATCATCTCCTGTTACTCAGAAAGTGACTGAATTGGTATTTTGTCGTGAATAGAAGTGAATTCCTCCAGAGACTTATAGGACTGATGCCTACGGGTATTTTGGTGTTTAATATGTAAATGTACTTGACCAGTGTGATGTGTGTGTATAACCGCCCCAGAGACTAACGGACTGTTATGGTTAAGCACACAAACTTTCATAGTTGTTTTGTTAGATATAGTTCTGCGATATTTTAAATTCGGGATTGTTTGTTCGGCTTAGCTACCAGTGGGATTTCCTTATCAGTTTGACTATATCAGTTTTCAGTTAACGTTGAAGTGAATAATATCCCGCCACCAGCTCGGGGTTTTTGGGAGCTGCCTGCGCCTATTTTCTTAGTATCAAATACGCTACCTGGGTTTCTCTTGGTATAACCCAACGCCTAGTCTGGTAAGCCAAAGGCTTGACTTTGCGTAAAATTGGCTCTCCGTGCCTGGCCCGCACGTGGATTTGAGCCCAAGCTCTCATGCAGATGTGCAGAGAGGAATGTATAGAAATTGTCGATGTGGGGCACATCTCCTCAAAGGAGGGACGTATGTGACGGCGACATATTATGGTTGGTCAGGCGCTCCATAGATCCGAGCATGGTGCGGAGGGATACACTCTCTCTGATCCCGGCGCGAAACCCGGATTGATTCTTCGCAAGGTTTGTGCAGCAATAAAAGCCATTATCCCGATTCAAGACTTCTCTCTATCTTCATCCACAGCCAGAGAGCTTGGCGGAATATGCCAACTTCACACTTGGTAAGGAATCAAACAATTTCGGGCCAAATTTGACATTGTCTCTTAGGTTGTATTGTTTTAATTTAAATAGAGCCTTTTTGCTTTGTCATACAGATTTTCCATGGCAAGCTTAAATGTGTCAGAGTAGAAAAGGGTTATGCCTAGATAGCAGTAACTTGATACTACTTCGATTTCATTGTTGTTACAGCAAAATTTGTATCGTGCTGCTCCCCAATTTCGAGTCATCCCCAATTTCGCGAAAACCCGTTTTTTCCGCGTCACTTCGTTTCCAGAGAAGAAATTTTCTGATTTTTGATTTTCATTTCGTTCCGCAAAGAAAGCGCCAAAAATGCGTCCTAAACAGGTAAGCAATTCTCTAATTACGTTCAAAACACTGGGTCAATACCTAGGATCATGCACTACACAGAAACACAACAATCAGTCGCTTATATCACTGATAAGAAAGGGTTTGTTAGAGCGTCACTGTGCGGCGCTAAGAGCGCTCGCATAAATAATGAGGCACGCACTGCGCATGCGCATAACAAAAAGTATGGTGGCTCATTAGAAATGTTATACAGGGTGTTGTTAACCCTTTTAAGACTAGATGAAAATTTAATGACTATTATCATACTGTTAAGGCTTATATTCCATTTTCCTGCAATTTTCATGTCATATTTATGTGATCAGTGCGATAAAGTGATTATATTAATACATTGTTGTACGTTATATTTGATTATTATTATGGGGGTGTGGTGATTTCTACCTTCTTTAAAAGAAATTAACTGGATTT
The DNA here is from genome assembly GCF_910592395.1 of Lineus longissimus. Taxonomy (NCBI): domain Eukaryota; kingdom Metazoa; phylum Nemertea; class Pilidiophora; order Heteronemertea; family Lineidae; genus Lineus; species Lineus longissimus. The sequence goes on along the minus strand of NC_088309.1, from coordinate 15,620,536 downwards.
CTTTCAGAAAACTCCAATGAAGGCTGGTGGTTACCGCCGATATGACCTTGAATCCCATGAAAAGGCCTATGATTTTGTTATTTCTGGTGCTGCTGGACCATGGAAAGCATCTCAACTCTTTGGTGTCCCAGAAACAACATTAAGGGACCGTGTTGCTGGTAAGTAAAGAAGTAGCTTAAGACATGGAGATTCTTTTCAGATATTTATTAAATTATTCACCATTAGGCTAGTTTAATTACTTAAATATAGAAATGAATTGGCATTTGTTATCAATGCATCCTAACTTATCAATGGTTTTCTTCAATTTCAGGGAAAATAAGACCCGACACAAAGCGTTCTGGCCCTCCAACTATCCTCGCCCCTGATGTCGAGCGCACCATGGTGGAGCACATTGAAGATATGGCAAGAAGAGGATATGGATACATCAGGCAAGACATCGTTCACCTCGGAAATGACCTTCTCTTATCATTGGTAAAGACTACACCAACACAGAAGCCATTGTCCTTCAAATTGTATTCCGGCTTCATGTCAAGATGGCCAAGTTTACAGTTACAGACACCAATATCATTAAGCATGTTAAGGGCTAAAGCGTTTCACAAAGAAGTAATTGACAAGTATTATAATGATCTCAAAGCTATCCTCCAAAAGTATAATCTCATGGACAAGCCTGAATTGATATACAACCTCGATGAGACAGGTGTGAATACAGAGCACAACCCACCACGGATTGTTGGCCCTGTCAATGAACGCCTGCCAGCAATCACATCTACTCGAGGCGCGATCACCACAGTTCTTGCATGTGGGAATGCAATAGGGAATGCTATGCCCCCGTACTTTGTATTTGCCGGAAAACGTGCCAACGCAGACCTGATGCAAGGAGCTATGCCTGGAGCAGCCTCTACTATGAGTGATAATGGCTGGCCAAATGGTACAGTGTTTAGAAAGTATATAACAGAACATTTCCTGAAGTACATCGTCCGCAGGAACGACCCAGAGCAGCACATCATCCTCCTGTATGATGGACACAAAAGCCACATTAACTCTGAGATCATCAACGGGGCCAAGTTTCAAAATATAATTCTGTTTGTATTGCCTCCTCACACCTCACACAGATTGCAGCCCCTGGATGTGGCATGCTTTGGACCTTTCAAGCGCGCTCTCAACAGGGAGATGGCAAGCTTCTTGAGGACCAATCCTGGAAGACTCATCACCCGATATGACATCTGCCCTATGGTATGCAAGGCCTATCCAAAGGGCCTTGCTCCTGCTAACCTCATCAGTTCTTTTAAGAAAACAGGGATTCATCCTTTTGACGCCACCAAGATTCCTGAGAGTGACTATCTCCCCAACCAGTCCGTCACCCATCGTCCTACCACTAAAGACTCCATCCACTCCCAGGATGTCAACGCAGCTGATAAATTTCTCGCAGATAGGATACCTCGACCAACCACATCACCAACCAAGAAGAGGAAGAGGGCACCAACATTCTTTGGCGCAATAACCGAGGATGACCATCCAATTAACAACCAAAAGACCGGTGCAACGGAAGAAGAGTCAGCACCCTTGATTGAGACTCCGGCCACTCCACATCAGCAGACCCCTGACATAATCCCTGAGCCCATGGGAGCAGATGTTGCAGAGGCTGGACCATCGTCAACTAGGCCGACCCCTGAAGACCATGCCAGCAGCAGTGATGATGACGATGATCAGCCAACCAATTCATCAAAGCTTTGTTGCGTGTGCAAAAAAAGGACGCCACCTCATCCAACATACATCCTTGAAATTTTCAACTGGGCGGAATGTGATCACTGTGGCCACTGGTGCCACCTGAAATATTGCAGTCCTGTCAGGGTTGTCCGTCGCTCTGACTCCTCCCTCCCTGTCCCCACTGTAATTAGAATAAGATTATTAGACCCACCGACCTAACATCTCATCTGGGGCCATCCACTTTATATCAGAAGCATTTGGGGCCTGTTGTAAAGTTTTGGTTGTCCAAATTGTTTTGGGGGGGGGGCACTTAGATGCAAGTATATTCAAATGGATGGCCCTTAATTTGCAATGAATATGTAAATAGTGTATATATGTCAATATCTATGAAACAGTGTATAATAGCTAACCTACTTTGTAAATAGATATCATTATCATATCAATCCTTGATGACCCAAAAGGACTGCATTCAGGTGTTTTACCTAAGGTATCACTTAGGAAGGTAATTATAGGGAGTTATAGATTAATTCACTCTGGATACCCATCCCATTATAACATGCCCGTTCACAACCGTTTACCTGACTGATATCTTGGCACTCTTAATTGATGAATTAAAGCCTTCTGGGCCACCGTAGACGCGCATGCGCAATACCCGCGAAAATGGGGGAGCCGCTTTGGATTTGTTTTGGTCTGCATCGATCTTTCAGTGAGCGATTTCAAGATTAATTCACGCTTAATACATCTACATTTTGTGTATATGATGCTCTGATTAAGCTTGGTAGATAGGACAAACATGCACTCGGGAATCACTAAAAAATGTGTCCGCTTAGAACTGGTGACATCACGAAAATATCTCTACATCCCGATGTGTACATGAAAATGTACGAAATCGCTCACCGTGAAGGAATTTGTTCTCATTTTTCATCTCCAAACCCGGCTAAAACATTCGGTAATAAATCTTCTTATACGTATCTTGTCATGCTTAAGATAATGTGCAAGTGCCAGCCGGTACTGCATGATGTAGTCAATCTTCTCTGTATCACCCTGTATGATCACACCGCTGCGCAGTTCAATTAGGCCCCGTGTGGTGGCGTAGTAAACGGAGCGCTGATTGGTGCATATCATGAGTGTGTGGTGGGCGTGTCATGACGTGCATACCAATATTTGGGAGATCAGTAATGTACACTGGAGGCGAGGTATGACTGGGTTGCTCTAAAATATAGATTGTTGAATCGGAAATGCAACTGATTTCTAAACTACCGTCAAATTTCTATCTCATCATGTAAAAATAAGCTCCAAATATTGATTTGTAACCACCTTAGGTTCCAATGGCATTATTAAATTTCATGTTTTTTTGCATTTTTAGGACAGATTCCATGGTTTAGCACAGGTTACATGGTTTCACTGATTCCAAGTTTTATCAACTACCCTATGTTACACATGATGCACAGTGTACATAATACAAACGGGCCATGGGCAGGGTGCATATCATGATATCCTGTCCATACCAGATACTGTAAACATTCCTCTACCCAATCGACAGTGCCTGGAAGTGCCCAAGCCCATGGATGGTCGTACTGAACTACAGCATTTGTACAATCATTTGGGCGGAATCAGTCTCGGTGAGTCAGTCTCACACAACTGCTATCAACCATTATTTTCAGTTGTAAACATGTTAAATCTTATATATCAATGTTCATGTGTTTTCCTTTATAACATTTCAGATGGCAACCAATAATCCGAGCCGAAAACTTTTCATGTTTAACATGAAAAGAGACATTGTACTTCTCAAAGAAATTGTAGCTGTCAATCCCTTCAAACGTACCGAGCTTTGGCGGTAGGTTTTGCTGAACTTTAATCGTTCTATAAAGTAGATGGGCATTGGTAACTGTAGAGACGCCACTGAGAGGCTTCTGTCAAGCTAGCCCCAAATTTCTATACCCAAATCAAGCTAGCCCCATATTTCTAGCACCAAGTTTACTATTTTACTCGGGTAAAAGGTGTTTTTACACGGTGCGGGTACCAGCCGGTTTATTTTCCCTCGTGTAAAAGCGAACCTACCGTTCTGAACCCTCCTGGTCCGAGGCGGGTTCCGATCACCGGTCTCGGGTCGGTGTAGGCCAATGGAGGAGGGTTTATTTATGCGTGTAAAAGCGAACCGGCTCCGAGCCGGTTTGCACACGGTACTCGCGTGACGTCATTCGCGGGAATAGCTGCCGTGTTCCTGGCATGAAATTTTCCGCGGAAAGAAACTGCTGTGAAATATTTAATTTATCGAGAGATTTTGTCGAATTTATCAATTATTTCGTCAGTATAGTCAATGAGATATGGCTGATGATAGAGGGATGTCGTGGAGCGACGAGGAGACTACGGTATTGATCGAATTATGGGGCGACAATACCATCCAGAGGGCACTTGATGGTGCAAAACATAACTCGAAAGTGTACGAGAGGGTCTCAGCACGTATGCAGATACGTGGTTTCAGAGACAGGACTGCATTGAAATGTCAGAACAAGATCAAGAGACTAAAAGAAAAATACAGGGAGGAGCTGAAAAGAGTGAATAAGTCTGGCGCTGGTGGTAGGATCAACATGTGGCAATTTTTCGATCCAATTGATGCAATAATTGGGGATCGCCCAACATGTACGCCCCCAGTGTTGTTGCAGACAGGTAGATTGTCAGTTAGGAGCCCAACTCCAAGCAGTTCAAACTTCGAAAGTGATGAGGCTGGTGATGAGGAGGACCCGGCAGACTTAGACGAAGATGGCAGCTTTAGCTTTGCAGAGCAACAGGCCAATAATACCAGTACATCATCAGGAGCTGGGAATCAGACAGATTTAGGTACTAAACAAGAGGCCCATGAGTCTGGCGCTCAGCTGAGTAAGCAGATACAATTCATAGTTTAGCAGTTTTACTGACACTTTTAGATAGATTTGGCAAGGACTATATATAGTTACAATAACCATGGATGCTTCAATTTGTCAACTGTGAAAGATGTGACATCACATGAAGTAATGCAGTGCGAGTGCGACATTTCCAATAGAGCCAGGATCTATGTCACAGTGACACACGGACAGGAATGGTTTTCCTTCTGGTATCAAAATTGATGTCCTCATACTAGTATGTCCTGAAAAGGTATTTGGACACTTACATGATCATTGTACCGTTGAGCTTGGGTCTGGTGCAATACCAACTTGAAATGGGGGGGGGGGGGGGGGTTAGTGGATTTAGCAAAGTGTTTGGGATGCCCTGTATGTGAAGAAGTAAGATAAAGAGGTGCTTAAGAAAATTAACTTTATTGGTAAAAGATTGACCTGACCTGCAGGTGATTGGAATTTAACAAAGGCTGATTGCAATCATGGAGTAAATTATATAAGAATCACTGATTTGGCAAAGATTATTACAAGACGTCAAGATGGAAAGTGATTGTACAGTGTTGGCTGTAGCACCTGGTGACTCCAGGAGGAACATGTGAGACAGCTGGCATGTTGCCAAATCCGGACCTACTTTCCGTCAATGCTGAATACGTCGATGAGAGCTCTCGAACTATCATTCCATGCAAAAAATGGCAATGACAACACCACTAATAACTTCAAATTATTTTCCGGTTATGATAACACAACACGCATCTTCATGATCATGATCTTTCTCAAACTAACTGAATGACCTAATCGCCTTGGACGCACAACCACATATCAATCCGCCCCGACGATCGACACATCCATTCGATTCGATAACACTCGATACAGTTTGATAAATAAACAAAGTTTTCGTGCTTTTAGCTGTCAACATCAATGGCTATAATATACTCCTGCAGAATAGTAGAACTAATAGAACTAATTTCCAAAGTTTCCAATAGTTTGAACACAACTCAGAACAACACCCATCCTCTGGACTCAGATCTGCATAAATTACGATAAATAATGAGGTCGTCGCTTCAATTTCGCAAAGAAAGTTGACTCCATTCGAAGGTTGTTTTGACCAAATTCCGTTGAACTCATCGTTATGAGGGCATTTGAACACATTCTCCTTGATCTTTTCTATAAACGTGTGAAGTTTCGTACCAAAATACATTTCCGTAAAGGCTTAAATAAGAAAATTTGTCACTTACAAAATCATCGCTCCGGTAGAAATAAAAAGGTCACCACCATTTTCTTGATGATAGTACTCCAGGTAACCTCGACCGCGCAGTGGAGGGTCGAGCCGCCTCGTCAATTTACCCCAGACGAGCCGTTCATACAGTGAATGCACTGGCAATACCAGCAGTCCGGTATTCCCTGGTTCGAGGTTTTCATGTCAGTTCGCGGCGGGAAATTTAAAGCGGAATCATCCGGGGTCAAACAACAGTTTTGCTCACTTCCGCCAACTGGTGATATAAATCGACACTAATCTATTTTATATCAAAACTTCTGTATCATGAAGACCTTTTCAACTTTATTTCAAGCTTTTATCTGCTGGAATAGAGCGTCAAAAAATTGTTTTTTCATTTACGCATTTTGCCCCCTGGGGAGCTGAATTTGAGTCGAATCGCCCAAATTTTTTTCTGTAAGCAAATTTTTCTGCGGTGTTTATAAGCAAGACTAGATTTGAAGTGCCTCGGTTGTATGATTACAAAATGCCCAACTTTGTCCACGGATGGATGGATGGATGGATGGATGGATGGACGGACACCACTCGAATAGCTATTTGACTAGCTCAGCTGACTTTGTCAGCTGAGCTAAAAACAGAAGTTTCAAGAAATGGAAAGAAAATTAAAACAAAAAGCCAGACTTGATCATTCTAAAAGACAGAAGGTTCAAGAAATTGAAAAGAGATCAAAGCGTAAAGCCAAGCTTGATAGTTGTAAAAGAAGACATGTTCAAAACTTTGAGAAGAAATTAAAACAAAAGGCACACCTTGATCAACCTACAAAAAATTCTGAAAATGAAAGAGATATGCTTCGCATGAAGAGAAAGCGTGACAGTGCGTCTTACAGAGAAATCGAACATCTGCAAAAACATGTCAGATACATAAAAAACAAATCTAATAAACAAAATGCCCAAACCCTACAAAATTGTCAACATGTTCCTGAATTAAGTAATGATCTCCCTTCCTATCAAAAGAAGAAATATGGCGCAACATTAAAAGACAATGTTGATCTATTTTTTGAATCAACTGCCAATGGTCCTATTTACATCTGCAGCTGCTGTCACCAAACATGGTTTCGGCATTCAGTAAAATCCTCTGAATCCTGGCCTAAGCACTTTGACTCTGATTTCATTAAAAGTCTCTTGACAGAAAAAACATCTGTGGATGGCAAACGGTGGTTTTGTAATACATGCATAGATTCTTTAAAATCGGGTAAAGTCCCAAAACTGGCTGTTGCAAATGGAATGAAATTTCCAGGCACACCACCTGAATTACAAAATCTATTTCAACTTGAAGAGCGATTGATTGCTTTGAGAATACCATTCATGCAAATACGACAGTTACCAAGAGGCTCACAGTTATCCATGAAAGGATCAGTAGTCAACGTTCCAACAGATGTGGAAACTACGGTCAATTCACTACCAAGAACATTTGATAAAACATGCACAATTCCAATAAAATTAAAACGAAAGCTATCCTATACACATGCAGTGACTACACAGAATGTACGTCCTGCTGTAATCATAACTGCACTGCATTATCTGATGAACAACAGTGAATTATATAAAAATGCCAATTTGACAGTGAATGATGGGTGGCTTCAAAGTTTCCCTGCTGAAGTTGTAGAACTTGAAGAGTTATTTAATTTGAACATGGATATACTAGTATACATGTACTCCCGATAATAGTGGCCCCATTGTTTTGGGACAGCTAATCACATTCTTGTCATCCAAGTAGGGAACTGCTGTCGAATTCCAATAGTGAATGACAGGCCTGTTTAGGGGCCTTGTCCAAATTATTCGCCGAAATTCGCCGTAATTCGCCCCAAAAACGCCACAAATTCGCCTTAAATTCGCCGAAAGTCTCCGGCGAATTTTGGCGAAGTTCTGACGATGTTTGGCGAAGTTTGGGCGATTTTGAAGGCGAATTTCGGCGAATTTCGGCGAATTTGTGGCGAATTAGCGGCGATTTTATGGCGAATTTCCGGCGAAATGCAGGCGAATTTGTGGCGATTTTATGGCGAATTCTCGGCGAATTTATGGCAATTTTATGGCAAATTCTAGGCGATTTCTGGCGAACTTTCCGGCAAATTTTTGACGATTTTTGAGGAGGTTTTGGCGAATTTTGGCGAACTTGTAAAAATTCGCCGTAAATTCGCCAGAAATTCGCCAGAAATTCGCCGGTGAATTTCGGCGAATAATTTGGACAAGGCCCCTTACTAGAACTAATTAATCCTCCAATGTGTGGTAGGAGAGCCAAATTATGTCAATATAATAGGTGACCCTTTCAACCCCTCAGACATTCACCAGGAATGGCTAATGAGAACCACAGCAGGGTTAAGGACTATTGGCAGGAGCAGCATTTGGGGTTTGGCCATCTTCAGATCAGTGACTAATGTACAGAGTGAGGACCCTGGGTCATGTCAGATTCAATATAATCTTTGTACAAGCATGAATCATTTTGATGTACTGTGAGATGCGAGAGAGCCCTATTGACGACTTTGTGTAACTTTAATCTTGCCCACCTAGCTGTTACCTATATTGTCCCTTTATAAATTAGGAAAAATAGTAGTTTTTAGGGATTGGTGATTGGGGACATCCTTTTCTGTAATTTCTAGACAAGTCGAAAATGGTTTGTTATTGTAGGCTATACCTTTAGCAAATCTTCAAACACCTGCTTCGTAGCAGTGTTCGATCCAGCAGCAACCTTTGGTCCCTCCTTTGCTGCATTTGTACTGTTTCCAATGCTGGACATGGCTTTTTCTGGAAAACAAAACATCAATTGAAACTTGAGCCCTAAGTCAGATCTGCCTGAGGAACCTTATTACATTCTTTGATATTTTGAATTTAGATCAGGTGATCTGAGGAATCTCTTGCCAACTTGTGCCGCCCAAATCATGTCAAACCCAAGTTACCTTTTAAAGCGTTATCTTTAGCTTGCTTTGCCTGCTTCGGTCTTGATATCTTTTTTGCTGCATTTGTACTGTTTCCAATGCTGGACATGGCTTTTTCTGGAAAACAAAACATCAATTGAAACTTGAGCCCTAAGTCAGATCTGCCTGAGAAACCTTATTACATTCTTTGATATTTTGAATTTAGATCAGGTGATCTGAGGAATCTCTTGCCAACTTCTGCCGCCCAAATCATGTCAAACCCAAGTTACCTTTTGAGGCGTTATCTTTAGCTTGCTTTGCCTGCTTCGGTCTTGATATCTTTTTTGATGCAGCAGCATCTGCCTTTGCTGTGAGTGTGAATGCATTTCCATTTTTGGACTGGAAAACACAAAACCCGCATATTTAGCCCTAAATTTTAGCTCACACAGGGCGAGGAGTCATGTACTCATGGAGAGTGTTACTGATGGCCGGGTCTATCACAAGCCCCACACTCGTCGCACCCTGCAGGCATGCATCACATGGACCCCTCACAAGCACGTGACCTTATAGGCACCTCAGTTACATTCTTTGACACTGTAGAATTTGCAGTCTGACAGTTAATAATAATAGATCTAAGGAAGCTATCATCAAAGTCGTCATGCCAAATCATGTCAAAATAACTTAGGAACAACTTACGAGTTGTATGTAGTCGTTTGGCCTCCAGGATCTTCCTTACTTCCTGATCTAGAGATGCGTCATCAAATATGTGGGGGAGAGCTGTTTGGAGTACTGACTGGCTTTTCTGTATCCCTGTGTTCTATTTGCTGCAAAAGAAAATAGAAATGAACAATGATGATGAACTTGATGAAAAAAGCTGCATTAGATCTAATAGGCCTAGATATAGCTACTTTTCAAAATTTCTCAGTCAGTGCCAGTGGCACCAACGTCCTAGTCGGTATATCTGCAGCGATGCAATGCCAATGGCCGCAATGCATGGCCGCAAAGACGTTCGCCTGCCACCTCAATCGATCTGTCAGAAAAAGGTCATCCATCTTTTGGGTCAATGCTGTTCCATCGGCCGGAGCAACATATCATATGACGTCACTCCATAGGCCTATACAGTACGAGTAAGAGTATATCTAGGGCCTACAGTCCCATCGCTAGATCATCGGCGAAAACCTCATTCTTATGGATCGACCTGTGCAGGCTAAGTAACATTGTAGGCTACACGTTCTAGGAACTGTTTTATGATGTAAAACGTCATAGGCCTACCTGCTATTTCCAAGATGGTTGACTCAAACAGTTCTGTTTTGCCTTTCTTGTTCACCCACTTGATCTGGGCTCGATCACCAAGATGTATCTCATCACTCTTACTAGTCTTAGCAGGTATTAATTGCTCAAAAGGCACACAGACCGTTGTCTGGTCGCTCCAAACGAACGCCACAAAGTACCGAACCGTCTTAGGAGGCATCTCTTAGTGATAAATTGATGAAATTATTGGAATAATTCGAAAAACTGAATAATTCGGCGGCAATTCGAATTTCGCGGGTCGAGAACTCTGGGTGGTCACGTGACAATATTTTCGGTAAATTTTAGAATAAACCATTATGCATTCATTATTCCATCGTCTATTTGCTTTGTAAGGCTCTTTATAACAAAACAAGACGTAGTTTCATCAGTGAAAATTTTCAGAAGTGTAATTTGACAATAAATTTGCGTTAGTGATATTTTGACGATAGAGGCCGCTAATGTCATAAAAATGGCCGCGTCCGATAGTCCCGGCAATTCCGCATGTCCTGCCCGTAAACTGGTAAACAACATGATGAACTAGAAATATATAACGCAATTGGGGCAAATTGCGAATGTATGCCCCCGCTCTGGTGTGTTCGGTGTGTTAATATGTTCATTGCGCGCGTTATTTAGCCTATAAATATGAAATTGTGGCTATAAGCGCACCTCGAATATAAGCGCAGTGCGCTTATAAGTGCATAAATACGATAATATCTTCTCTGTGGCTGTTTATGAAATTTTGTGGAGGCTCTCAAATAACATCCACAATAATATGGCTGTTGACTGGGCTAGTTGGTCTGACAATAGACATGCACGTGAACAGCAGAGGTTGGTTTTCCCATTTACTCACTACAGAGGTGAAGCGTGGTCTATACTACTTTCGCCGTTGTCATCTCCTTGATCTTTTAAGTTTTTGCCGTTTCCAAGGCGATTGCCTGCTAGCAATTTACACAGAAGATCAGTGGGCAAGCTGTTGACCCTGTTACTGGAACAGCATCAATTATGCGATCGCCTGGAATCAGTCACAGAATATCTGGTACTCAGGAAGTTAAAGACTAGTCACTGCCGGGTAGCTAGTGCAATCTGCTAGAATCAGTCACAGAATATCCATTGCTTACATGCTAATGAATAACAGCTGTCAGGCTATTTATCCCTTCTCCTGGTGTCAGTCACAGAATATCCAATGCTCGGATATCAATGAATAGGAATTGCCTAGCTATTTATCTCATCTCCTGATGTCTGTCAGAGAATATCCAATTCTCGGATATCAATGAATAGCAACTGCGTGGCTATTTATCTCATCTCTTATCTTATCTCATCTCAGCAAAAATCTAAGATGGCGGCTGGAGGCCATTTTGGATTCTGGAATGCGCCCAAAATCGATAGAGAAACTCCCCTACTGAAGACCATTACACCACAAAAGTTTGAAGTGTGTCAAACCTCTAGTTCTTCAGTTAACAATCGGAATACCAAAATCTAAGTTGGCTGCTGGCAGCCATATCGAATTTTGGGTCAGGCCCAAAATCGACAGGGAACCTCCCCTACACAACCTCATCACACCACATAAGTTTCAGGTCTGTCACTCACTTGGTTCTTGAGTTACAGGTCGGAATGCGAAAAACCAAGTTGGGCCTGGCAGCCATCTTGGATTTCAGATCGGGCCCAAAATGGATAGGGAACCTCCCCTACACTAGGTAATAACACCACATAAGTTTCAGGTCTGTCACTCACTCGGTTCTTAATTTACGGGGCGGAATACAAATCACCAAGTCGGGGACCTGGTGGCCATCTTTGATTTCGGGTCTGGCCCAAAATCGATAGGGAACCTCCCCTACCATAGACCATTACACCACAAAAGTTTGAAGACTGTTGGACCTCTTGTTCTCCAGTTAACGAGCGGAATGCCAAAATCTAAGATGGTGGCTGGCGGCCATCTTTGATTTCGGTATGGGCCCAAAATCGATAGGGAACTTCCCCTATCATAGACCATTACGCCACAAAAGTTTGAAGACTGTTGGACCTCTGGTTCTCTAGTAAACGAGCGGAATGCGAAAATCTAAGATGGTGGCTGGCGGCCATCTTTGATTTCGGGTCTGGCCCAAAATCGATAGGGAACCTCCCCTACCATAGACCATTACACCACAAAAGTTTGAAGACTGTTGGACCTCTGGTTCTCCAGTTAACGAGCGGAATGCCAAAATCTAAGATGGTGGCTGGCGGCCATCTTTGATTTCGGTATGGGCCCAAAATCGATAGGGAACTTCCCCTACCATAGACCATTACGCCACAAAAGTTTGAAGACTGTTGGACCTCTGGTTCTCTAGTAAACGAGCGGAATGCGAAAATCTAAGATGGTGGCTGGCGGCCATCTTTGATTTTGGGTCGGGCCCAAAATCGATAGGGAACCTTCCCTACCATAGACCATTACGCCACAAAAGTTTGAAGACTGTTGGACCTCCGGTTCTCCAGTTAACGAGCGGAATGCGAAAATCTAAGATGGTGGCCGGTGGCCATCTTTGATTTCGGGTCGGGCCCAACATCGATAGGGAACCTCCCCTACCATAGACCATCACACCACAAAAGTTTGAAGACTGTTGGACCTCTGGTTCTCTAGTAAACGAGGGGAATGCGAAAATCTAAGATGGCGGCTTGCGGCCATATTTGATTTTGGAACGCGCCAAAAAAAAATAGGGACCCTTTGACACACTAGGCCTTCACCCCCTAAAAATTTCAAGTCAGCCGAGCAAGGGGTTCTTGAGTTATAGTCTGGAATTCAGTGCGGCGGACGCGGCCGGAAACCACCTAAGAACATAATGCCCCACTTTAGCGGTACCATCTAATCTGCGCAAGCCCAGACTGTGAGAGCAACAAGCATCATGGCGGCGGCCAGCGCTAACTCAGATCGGACTATTCCAGCCGCGATAACTCAAGAAGTAGGTGAGTACCGACAATATCCCGAGGCAGTACCAATAAACACAGACGTAATCAATAGTTTCTAGCCTATGTGGTGGACTATATTGTCTTTGATTAGACATATTTTGTGATGTTTATGGAAGTCGCCAGACAGTGTTTCTTCTTCCACTTCATTAATGAAATGGCCAGGGCCATTGTGCTCACCTCATGTGGAGGAAAGATGAATAAAGAGCATGGTATTGTGTCATGTAGTGTTAGGTTTGATGTAGGTCCAAGCAATTACAATTTCCCCAAAATGGCCAATTTACAGTACATTCGACCTCTGTGACCTTGAAAAGTAGGTCAAATCAAAGAAGACCCGGGTGACACATTGAATGGTTGTTAGAATTAGATGTACCTATGATATAAAATTGGTGCCAATCGGGCAAGTCATTACTAGGAATAATGGCATTTTGAAGAATTTAGGATTTGGCCCCCTCCCTGGAGGCCAAACGGCAAATCAGATCGCACCAAACTTCGGTACCTGAGATCACCTGACCAAGGGGTACATGTGTACTTAATTTGTGATCAATGGTCATTGCAGTTAAGAAACGTGCCATAGTTACGGCCTGACGGCGAATTTACGCCATTTGACCTCTGTGACCTTGACAAGAAGGTCAAATTAAAAGCCTGTGTGACATATACTGTATGGTGATTAGATGTACCCATGATATCAAATTGGTGGCAATCGGGCAAGAAGTTAAGGAATAATCACATTTTTAAGGTTTTTGGATTTTGCCCCCTGGTGGTCAAGTGGTGAATCATATTTGACCAAACTTCGGTCCCTGAGATCACCTGACTAAGGGGTAAATGTGTATCAAATTTGGTATCAATAGTCATTGCAGTTTAGAAACGTGCCATCGTTACATCCTAACGGCCAATTTACACCATTTGACCTCTGTGACCTTGAAAAGGAGGTCAAATCAAAAACCCGGAGGATATATGATGCACCTTTGCTAGAAGTACCTACCATATTTTTTTCAAAATTTCCCGACTACTATTAAGGGAGATATTGCATATTTTCACTTTTAACGTTTCGCCCCCTGGTGGCCAAACCATGAAACGAATCGGACCGAAACTTGGTCTCCAAGGTGTCATTACATAAGGGTACATGTGTACCGAGTTTCAACTCAATAGCTCTAACAGTTACGAAACGTGCCCTGCTAACGGACGACGGACGACGACGACGACGACGACGACGACGGACGACGGATGCCACGGTATGGGATAAGCTCACCTCTGCTAAGAGGTGAGCTAAAAAACGATCCTGACAGGCCAGTTTTCGTAGTCTACTTCAATCGCTGTTTTAATTTTTTTTGCACTATATTCTGAGAGCGTTTAGGCCTCAAACGAAAGATAAGCATGTATTCTCTTAATAACTTTAGTTTTCGATGCATTGATAGTGTCAGAAAGTTGTATAATAGTGATTTTAAAAAGTATGTCACAGTAACCTAGATTTAAACCGATGCATAAATTATGGATGACGCAGTGATGACGTAGCAGTAAGTGGTCACGTGACTGATTTCTAGGCTCTGATTGGTGGGTGCTTCATGATTGTTTGTAAACACGAGCACATGGCTGGACTTCTTGGATTCTTTTGGCACAGGGAAATCATGAATAAATCAAGTCAACAATAATAAATTTTGGTGTTTATCACAAAAGATAATACCCACGGTGTACATGTATTAATTTATGGTCACACTGCAAACATTACTGCATAAAATTACATCAAAATCATAATACTAAAAGTAATACAATTAAAATAGCCTCATGAATGAAATGATATCATGATATGGACAGTCACAGTGGTTTAGCCAAACACTAAATCATACTTCTTTTTTTACAGCTGATGAACAGTATACCACGCTACAGACGGTCTACACTGCTGCAGGCCGTGGTAGAAGACCCAAAGTGAAAGAATTGGAGTTCAACAGACGATTCGTTCTACAGTTGCATCTACTCTATCAGCGACATGATAAAAGTTGGCGCGATGTGGAAAGCTTGTTGATGTACGCTTATCCAGGCTTTCCATGTCCGCCAGCTCATTTCCGGGCCATCGTTCAGGGATGTCTGAAGGATGTGGAGAAATTTGTAGAGTCTGGGTGTGATGGTGTTGCTGCTTTCCTCAATGCACCTATTGAACTGGATTCTGCTGGACCTCTTCTGTTTAAGCTTGGATTCAAGAGGAGTGACTTCAGGGAACTGAAAAGATAAAGGCCACAATTCAGAGATTGGGAGTAGTGTTAACCAATGGGCTAATAGTAGAAATAGAACACTTCAGGAAGAGAGAAGGCGCTCGAATCCCACCCTCCTTCACTTGTGACTTTGTGCTTACTGTGAATCAGAGTCTTTCTTTAAACCCACTAAAGATCAAAAAACGCATTACATCGGTCATGAAGGAGCATCAAAAGAAAGTGAAATATGGTAAAAGAAATGACAGCGGAGATCGGCCTATTGACATCTTTCATAGAGAAATATTTGCAGTCAATCTTCATGTAGACGGCGATGGACACACCAAACCTAATGAATCTGACAACTTGGACTGTACCACTGCTACATGTAGTGCTAGTTCTATGATTGCAACTCCCGACAGTGATGAATTTGAGAATGTGGAGTACTCATCTCCTCATGCTCAATCTCTGACTCAGATTGAATCAAGGGATGATAGCCTAAGGATAAAATTGTCACAAAATGCAGTCCAGCTTAAGGATTTTTCGGCAGCAACTTGAGGATGTGAAGAAGGAAAAGGACAGTCTCACTCAGCGCTTACAGGTTGCTCTGGATAAGGACTGTTGTACAGAACTGAATTCTCGGGTCAAAACGCTTACATCCAGTTGTTCAGAGAAGGATGCTCAGCTAAACCAACTCAAGGATGTGTTGCGAGCGACCCGGAATGAGATGAAAAGTCAGCAGAGGGACTTAATGGTATCCCAAGAGGCCTGTGCCAATGCGAAATCTTCAAACCACTATCGTCGAAACAAGAGGTGGGAGGACAACCTAAGAAAACGCGAAGCAGATCTCAAGCTTCATGTAGAAAATGGTTGCGTAGAAAAGATGAAGGACCTTCAGAAAAAGGTGAAAGATTTACAGACCCTTCTGTCAAAGAAAAATGCTGTTGTAGAGAATTGCCGCTCACAAGTAACGGATTTGAAGGAAACTATCAAGTCTACTCTGATAGATGATATTCAGAAAGATAATGATCAGGTATTTGACAAGCTGCATACCAAGGAAGGATGCAAATTTACGGACAGTGTAGTAAAATGTGTTATTCAGTTAATAGGTGAGGTTGGTGTTTCTGCTGGGAAATGTGCAAAATGCATCCAGTGTGTATGCAAATGCTTGTTGGACATTGACATTGACTCCAAGCACTTGCCTTCTGAGAGGTCCAGTTTAAGATTTGCTGACAGGGGTAATGTCTTGTGTGACATCCACGTTGCAGAAACAATCTTAACCTCTGATGGTTTTGATTTCCACACAGATGGCACTAGTCGAGATAAGCGCCCGTACGTAGGAAACCAAGCCACCACGTCAACTGGAGAGGTTTTGAGTATGGGATACCGTATGGTTGCCACTGAAGATACACAAACTCTTCTTGACCTTGCTACTTCTGTTCTCATGGAGCTCTCCGATGTGTACTCCTCCATTGATGGCAATAATACCGAAGAGACATTCAAGGATATCCTGAGGAAACTGATTGGGTTAATGAGTGACCGGGCAAGTGTCATGAAAAGCTATAACAAGGCCTTTGATGAGAAGAGAACAGAGATCCTAGGAGAAGAAGATACTACACAACTTCAATACCTGTACTGCAGTGCACACTTTTTATAAGGATTAAGTTCAGAAGCAGAAAAATCATTGAAAGAATTGCAAAAGCCACTCGGTAAATTAGGGAGAGATGCTAATCCTACATTTAGGTCATTCAGCCAAGCGGGAGCATCAGCTGTGTCCAGGTTGATACGTACAGGATGTGACGTTCTTGGTCCACGAGGGGATGAAAAGAGTGGATGCCGTGAAGCATGGGAGGCATACTGCTCGTTAAAAGAGAAAAGATCCCACATTCAAAGTTTTCGTGGAAATAGATTCAATAATTTCTTTGAAGGAGCATCTGCATTGCACTTCCACAGGGACAGTATAATAGACTTCTTCTCAAATTATCGTGACAGCCCAAACCTCAAACTTCAGAGCGTTTTGGAAGACTGCAAATCTCACACAGTTGACGATCTCCTTGCCTGTATTGGCATCTTGAACTTTGTTGTCACAGGACCATATTGGAAACTCTGCACCAGTACTGTGAAGTATTTGGACCTGTTCAAGTACATTGTTCCAATGCACCAGAAGTTTGTTGAGTTCTCCAATGATTCCTCCACCTTGCTTGATGGTCCTCTAGAATCTGTCATCCCAGATTTTCACTTAGACAGTGATCGCCAGAAGAAGGAACGTGAACAGCTGAAGGTGGTCAAGGACAAGGCCTTCGTTCAGCAAGCCCTCGAAGCCATATTCAGTGCCTTTGTTGCCGTCACTGAGCGCCAGTTGAGTGACTTTCTGCCCGGTGGACAATACCATGACGTTCAAGATGAAGAACTGCGAAAGAGGATGAGTCATAGCCAGTTGACGAACCTAACCGGCGAAGCAAACCTTGGTGACCTTGACTTTAGCATCTTCACCAAGCGGAATGCTTCCGTCCATCACAGAAGCTTCACCACCATGATGAAGAGAAACAAGACTATGTCCAATTGGTTTAACAAGAAGTCTGCCAAGGAACAGAGTGATATACTTTTACTCTCTGCAGAAAAGGCTAAGCCTCTCCGAGAAAAGCACAAGCACGATGAAAACGATGTCAAGAAGAAGATTCAAGATCGTGTGATGGCCGTGAAAAGGAAGGTGGAGGACAAGCGCATGAAAGCTATGAAGCGAAAGGCCAAACTCTCTGCACAAGTCAAATCTCATGGTGGTCCTTGTCTTCACCCGAAGGATGTTGATGTCCTGGTCAAGAAACTGACGTCTAATACAGCCAAGAAAAAAGCACTTAACTCTGAAATACAGTACCTGAAGGTTGTCATGGGAGCCAAAAGCAAGTTGCTGAAGTCTTCAAACCGTCCATGGACAGAGGTGGCCAAGGATCTGCAGACATTCCTCAAAGATCTGGAAAAAGAAAACCCAGGTAAATAAATTACATTCACTTTGGTATGTTATACAAGTGCAAGTTACAATATACACTGCATAAAATTCAGTGATAAGAGATGTTGTGGATTATCAAGATATTGTTTTTAACTTTTTTGATATTCTAATTTCAGGCAGCGATGTTGAAAATGAAGAACCAGACCAAGCTATCGATGATGACCTCATTGCTGAAGAAGTGGCCCTGGGCAGCCAGCTACCTGCAGCTGATTACACTTACCATTCTGAGTCCGAGGAGGAGGATGAGGAAAGTGTGTCAACCACAGAATCTGAATCGGATGTTGTGAACAGTGACAGTGAAGGTAATCTACAGCCCCATTTTTTCTTCTGCAGCAATGTTCAAATTTGCCTGGACTTCAACATTTGTTCAATCATATATCTTTCACTTTCAGATGACGATTCCATTCCTCTGGCGTCAATGCCTCAGCAGGACTTTGCATTTACAACTCAAGGGATGTGGATTGCAGTCTTCTATACGAGTGAAACAGGACTTTCCACATTTTACATTGGCCAGATCGTGCAGATTCATAGTGAGGAGGAGGCAGCAGTAAACTTCCTGCAGCAATGCAGCATTAATGATACCATATTCAAATTTCCATCTTCTCCAGACTTTGAAGAGCACGTTGACCGTAAATATGTGTTCGATTGGGACTTTGATGTAACAACATCCAATGGGAGGACTTGGACAATTGGACCAGCCAAATTAAAATCAATCAGGAAACACTTTAAACAATATCAAAATAATACCTAACTGTCTGAATGAATTCCGAAAATTTCCATGCCAATCCACCATAAGTCTCATGTTTCGGATCTTTCGCCAATTTCTCTCAAAATAAGGTCTGGATAGTTATAAACCGCAGTGGTGTTTGTGATGTCTTATGAATAGCGGTCCCTGGTACACTGTCCGTAAGTTTGGATGAATTTGAAAGGATTATTGAGTCATTTTTGTAGGTTTTGTGGTCATGTCTGCCGGATCACTGCACTTAGAGTATATGATAAAAGCTATATAATTGACCAGGTGTTCAGTTGTAATAGTGGTTATTGCTTCCGCGATTCCAGGCCGCAAGTTTTCAAAATTGTATGATTTTGCATCAGGAATATCTTGTTAACCCTACTAGATGTGGTAGATTTGACTATTGCAATGGATTCAGGAGGAAAAAGTAACCTAGGACTGCTATTTTCATCCAATTATGATGGAAAATAAAACTTTAACAGCATTTCGAGTATATGTGATTTTGACCATTTTTCAGCTTTGTCGGCCATCTTTTTTCCGCGGTCAAAATATGGGTCCGGAGCATTTTTGGAGCCCTGTAGTTTTTCTCACATGTCCCCCACCCCCCTCAAAAAAAATAGTGTGGTCATTTCCACCCCAGTGAACAGGGAAAATGATATAAGGGGGTGTTGAATGTACAATTTTCTGAAATATGAGGCTCCAAAAATGCTCCGAAGGCCAATTCTGGCCAACGGCCCTCCGCCAAATTGCTAAAAAATAGCATTTTAAAGTATCAATTACAGAAAAAGTAGATGACCCACAGGGCTAATTCTGCATTTCTGCATTCTAGGGGGTAGAATTGATGGGAAAATAAGACCAAACATATTGTAACAGGTAAAATACTTGATTTATTTGACCTGAGAAAACACTTTTTTGGGCCTCGGAGGGGGGGCGGGTCCAGGGGGGTACCCGTATACCAATATCTCAAAAACGGTCAGAGATAATCACCTGAAATTTTCTGTGGTTTCATATGATGTTAAAATGAAATGATTTAGCTAGTTAAAATTACTATATTGCGAAATAAATTTTTTTGGCTTCCGGTACCTATTTAAATTAAACCTATACTGGCATGCCTGGCTACTCGCTTGTCAAGACTGTTAGCCTTTATCACACGGACATTGGCTACAATTCGATTTATTGTCCTTATTTTTGCCTGGTGATTTTATGTATCATTATCATGGAATTCAAGATATATAAAATCATGATTAAGCAATTATTGTAACTGTGGGAAAATTTGGCTAGATCATGATACTGATGGCTAAATCTAGGAACTGCGATTCCATCATTGCCAGTGACATCATTGTTACACCATAAAGTAATTGTACATTGTATACTCTATTATTCTTCTCAGGCCGGAGCTCGTTTTCTTCAGGCGCCTTTTCATCATGTTTGCAATCCCCTAAAGGATGTTCCGCAACATTCATGCCGGAGTCTCCATGTCAAGACTGCTGATAGTGGAAATGCATCATTTGGTAAGTGAAGATAATTTGAAGAAAGAAACTATTTTCTGATTGAACATGACAAATCAGGTGCAATTCAGTACCTTAGGAACACATCAGATCTGTTGGTTTCAATGCCTTAAAAACTCAGCTCTGATATTGGTCATTATCAATCAAGTGCTTTGTAGCCCATTGATAGCCAGGAAACCTCCTTGTAGGGATAAGGGCAAAACATCTGAAGACATTTCTTCGTCCATCAAAATTCCATATCGGACTCCCAAACATCAACTATTTGTATATTGTATCACTTGCATTAAAATGCTTGCTTTAAAATGCATGCTTCC
Source organism: Lineus longissimus (assembly GCF_910592395.1). Taxonomy (NCBI): domain Eukaryota; kingdom Metazoa; phylum Nemertea; class Pilidiophora; order Heteronemertea; family Lineidae; genus Lineus; species Lineus longissimus. The sequence continues at coordinate 15,599,854 of NC_088309.1, read as the reverse complement.
ATCATCAATGAAATGGTCATGAGGAGGGTACATGTCGCAAGATGGTGTGAAGTAATGATTTGTGCATTGGTGTAATAGAGTGGTAAGCACCGATATAAACAGTTTAGAAACAACTTTTTCTATTTTCAATTTCAGATCGAAGAAATGGTACATCTGGGACTCCGGTCCAAAGTTTTCGGTCGCCGTTGCAATCCCTTCGACCTTCTGATAGTGGCATGAGTGGTACTCCAACACATGTGCAACAGCCTGTTGCCAATGTATCCTTGGGTAAGTGTTTATGTTGGTCATTTCATTCATAAAGTTTTACACGTTTACTGCCCGCCAAAAAGTTTTGAATCTCCCGGTCCGCCATTACCCGGTGGTCCCTCACCAAAACTTGTTACCTCTAGTAATGAACAATCTACACCTCGCTAATGTATGCATTGTTAATACTGAGTCCTACCGTGTTGCCGGCAAAAATGTTAGCACTGCATTCATCACTGCCAGACTAATTCAGGTGACACTGAACTCAGTTGGTCACTATGAGATAACTCGCAGTGGCAAATACAAATAACCTACTTTTACGAGATAACTCGTAGCCGGCAGTCAACGTGTTAAGGCAGGACACGGGTCGGAGCTTATTAGCAAAAAAGTCATGATTTTTGTGCGATATCAAAAATGAGATTTCGTCGGATTTGGAATCTATGACCCTCCTTCCATCATGTTCAAAGAGATTTTTGGACGAAATAACCCTCTTTCCCAATAAAAAAAGCATTTTAGGAAACCTACTTTATTTGTTTTTGAGAAGAAAGCGTCTTTTGTAGGCAAAATTGTCGTTTATTGACACATTTTCATCGATGTTTTCAACTCGACCGGGTGCGACTTGATGAATGTTCCACCCATCACCAGAAAGGCCTTGACCTCAACTATTGGAATCCCCTACTATAAATAGAGTACCTATGACGTCTTTCACGTCTTTCCCTACACCAGATTTCAAGCAACCCTTAACATTCTTGACCTTTTGACCTCTGGTGACCTGGATACATAACCACTTTGAGTACAATACATCTTAATAGTAAGCACTGGCTTAGACAAACATTTGAGGTATAATTTGTGAAATTCGGTCTAGTTATCATGAAGATATAAGCTTTTTTGTTTCCCCTACCCCCAAATTCTCTTTTTTCCAAAAAAATGATGTCCACTAATTTGACCGAGCCTGGTGCATTCACCCACCAACCATTTAAGGGCAAACAGGCAGATTTTATTATGGCATACCATAGGGTATCCAAAAAAATTAGTCTCCGAAAATCCCCAGGGTGGGGGAGGGTTTTGTCCATTGGCCCATGGACTAATACCGGAATGCGTTGAATTCTCTAATGTCACGGCACAAACGTGTCTGGGGATGACATAGACTATTCAAAGAAGTGTAGAACACATCAGACCAGGTGGGCACTAACTGGGATTTACAGGGGTTTAAGGTGTTGCTTGACCATGCAACCCCCACATCATACCCAGATACCCCACTTTTCCCAGATGGTACCCACATGGGCGTCCACGGTGCAAAACACATATGGGCCCCACATTGTTGAAGTGGGCCCCATGTTTCCCATCTGGGCCCCATATGGTTTGTTTAGATGGGGCCCATATTGGCAACCCAGATTGCCCATTTGGCACCCATATGGGTCCCATGTAATTTGCTAGCTGGGTAGGTGTGACCAGAATTCTTTTTTAAATATTTGTTAAGTAAATTTTCCATTTTTTTCTTAACACCCCAAGCTCAAAAACCACTTGGATATGGCACTTTTTCTGATTGTTCCTAGACCAAACCACATGGGTACGGTCAGGGGTGATGCCCTGCATAGTCTCATACCACGAGTGAGCTGCTGGTCTTGCCACGCTCTCTTAATTGACAACACTTCGTAGTGTGCGATTGTACTCATAAAACCCCATGTTTCAAAATTGTCAATCTTGCACCATCCATGTAGTTGCGCTCATAAGCGAAAGAAATCCCTTTCGTAGTAAGAAATTATCTACAATGAACGTGACGTAATTTTTTCTCATATATTTTCAGTATGAAGCATTACATATTTGCCACGGCCTCACAAGGAGTAAAGATGAGGACGAAATTTTCTGCCCTTGAGAAAAAGGGATTAAATCTTATCCCAGTGATTCGTCCAGGAGCGACGGTAAAACAACTCCAACGAGATACACAAAGGACATTGACAAAAGTGCTTGATGGATCGCTAGCTGGAAGTGTGACGGTAGTGCTAGCTGCCGGGATTTGCAGCCTAACCTTTTATCAACAACGAGATAGAGAAAGGGAAGTGTGCTACCATTCGAGTCGCCTTCATACTTGCATGGAGGAGATAAAACAATTCAAGGCCACTTTTCAAAGACAAAACGTGGCAGTTGTGGTGGTGTGCATACCACCCGTTAATATAATGGCTTACAACAGATTTAACATCACGCGAAAAAACCAAAATTGCAGAGAGTTAAGGCAACAGAAACCGAACAAGTGCAGGAACAAAGGGACCTTGAAAGGGACATTGGCGTGCTGAATGAATACATTAAAGGTGTGACGGACAGAGTGGTGCGTTGGGATCGCCAAATGGTCTGCACCTCCCACCGCCGAAGGGGAAAAAGGAACCAGAACATTGTTAAGAAATTGGTATACCGATATGATTATCTCTTCGATGGCGTACATCCAGATGATGAGTTGGCGGAAAAGTGGTTCAGGTGTCTGATCAAGGGACTTCAGCTACATGAGCAGGGGGAGGAGGAGGAGGAGGAAAAAGAAGAAGAGGAAGACAATAGCCGTTGGGACTTTAAGAGATGCTGAAACGATTCATATTCTTCAAGGTCGTGTCGAAATTCTATAACTTAAACCAACCTTCAAACTTAAAGGGACAACTTGAGCGTGAGCGACAATTGGTACAATCATGGTCAAAAGTTGATGGACACCAGTTTTTGCACATTTTTTCGAAAACGGGTTATCCTCTTGAACACAAATTTTCACCACTGGTGGAGAATTTTCTTGGCTATCAAATGATATCATAGTTGATATTAGGGCAAATTGCATAACAAAGAAAAAATAGCACTGCAGCACCGTCTATAACATGTGCGCTACATGTTAGATGCAGACCGTTTACTGCCAGCTGTAATACCAGCAATTATACGCATGGTGCGACAGTGGTGACACCTATATTTTTAAAAGGCATTTCACCCTGATCAGGATGCACCAATTGTCTCTCACTTCCAGGTAGTCCCTTTAAATCCAATGAATTTGCAAACTAGAGGTATCGGCTATTCTGTTTGAACATACAAACATGAGACCACAGCATGTATTCTTATCAACTGACTATGTTTGAAGCAATCAATCTACGAAACCTGCTGCTCCGTTTCTTGCCTTTCAAGACAGATGGACTGATTGGGTGGTGTTTGATATAACCATCACTAACCTAACGCATAGGTTCGTCATCAAAGACCTGCTGCTCCGTTTCCTGCCAAAATTGAGTGAAGTACACCAAACAGACTGGTGATGGGCCTAGTTTGTCTGCAACAAGTGTTGTTCTCCTACTCTGACAGAAAATAAGCTGAACACACTGACGCGTTTTGCCGCCATGCAAAAATGCTGCGATTTCCCGTGAGAGCAAGCCGCAGCGGCACAGATTCGGTGAGCTGTTCCCACTGGGGCATATAAGTGAATCGCGGGCTATGTTCATACCTTTAAATCGATACATAGCACATACCTCGGTATCGGACTCGGAGTTGGACATCTTAATCAAACAGGCCTATGTGCCGCGTATCAATTCTGAAGGTATGAACACCGCCTGCGATTAAACGCCCCAGTGGGAACAGCTTTACCTAATCTGTGTCGCTGCGGCTGTCGAGGGAAACCGCAGCATTTTTTGCATGGCGGCAAAACGCGTCAGTGGGTTCAGGCCTAAATGTAGGGTGGAGGAATTGCCTCAAAATGAGCCCGAAATAACACCCGTTATAAAACTTCTGAAGGAAAAAAAGCCTCCTCAAGGTGTATGTTTTGGAGGGGAACTATGAATGATTTATGTAAGGTCGATCGTGTGGGAAGGCCTTTCCGTATCAGCCCATAGCCAGAATAGCAAATAGAATATAGGAGCCGGGCCGCGACAAATTTTTACCCAAACGACATATCCATTAATCAGATTGATGGGTTTTCAAGATCCATCATTAAAGAGATTTTCTCGTCTTGCATTCTGTGGATGTAACACTTTTTACGAATGAATTGTAAGAGTTTCAAAACAAATAACTACATGCAGTATTTTACATTTTACAATGTACATACTCCTTCATCAATTGTAATAATTAGAGGAAGAGAAATATACCGTAATTTATGGGACATTGACCAACAATTACATTCTTTAATTAAAAAAGTTTTACAGAACATCCAGGTTTTTAGAGGGACGTTTTAAGATTAGAATTTGTACTATCTCAGTAAAAAATGAATTAAATTACAAAATTTATAATTGAATTTGATTAAAATTCGTTTAATAAAAGCGAAACATTTATCATTGACGTGATTAGCTATGGTATTGATCATGACATCTGATAGAAGTAGCCTATTGTGTAAAGAACAGACTGCTAATAAGTTTTTATCATTTTAAACTTATATCCTTGGCCATTAAAAGTTAGCGCAATGGATATGTCGTCTGGGAAAAAAATCTCGCAGCCGGGCCACCTGGCTCCAGTTGCTCAATCAGCGTTATATTTAAAGCCAACGTTAGCACTAACGCTGGTTTTAAAATCTCACCAATATGAGAGTTGGTATCAGTTAAAATGGTGTTAAGTTCAAGATTGGGAGTGGTTATTTCTACAGCAAGTAGCTGTAGACGCAGAGGATCGTTTTCCCTTCTCCCGCCTTGCGGCTACAGCAAATAATTAATATTCCATCCAATCAGATTGCTTTACACAGTTATATTAATTGCTAATTAGCATACGCCGCGCGGGATTGAAACAAAGCAGAACAATGGCGGACGACCAAGCCGAAGCGGGCGATCAGGTGCATTACGAAAGTTTTCGTATTGGTGCCCTATTCCTTGATTTTAAGTCATTTAATGATGCTCTGGTGCACTACCAAAGAATGTTGTATTCTACATTCGGCACTCCCGTACGGTGGGAGCCGCCAATAAACTGGCGAAGAAGTCAAGCCTGCCGCCTTCTCTCAAGTACGCATACATTAAGTACGAGTGTAAGCACTTCGGGACGTACCAGAGTCGAAGTCAAGGGAAAAGACCGAAACAAAGGTACATGTACAATAACATGTAGGCTATGTGATGAATTTTTAGGCAGGCAAGGCTAGGCCTAGATCATGAGGCACCTGCCTAATGCCTACTTTTCATTTTGGCCCTGCGTCACCTGCCCGGCAGAGGTGGAAATGGTACGCTCTCGCTCTGAACCAAGAAAAAAAAAAGGAACCCGATTCAGCGATTGACGACTTTTGAGGGCTTTTGAATCAACACTTTGTGCTTTTATTAACCCTTGAGGAGCTTAAACAATGATAGAAACGATATATTTTGGTAGTAGGCATCATCTGTTTGCTTTCCACACGATAGCCTATGTCCGGGGTAATGAGTTTGGAGTGTGTGAAACTGAGATAATCCAGATGACCCTGGCTGAACATGGATTGGATGATGGAGTGTACTTTGTAGGCCTAGGGCCTACATGGCCAGATGGCTACCCATACATGATATGTATGTTATGTACAGCTGGTGTATGTAGGCCTAACAACAGCTACTGTCGAGTACTGAGCTAGGGCAAGGTATAGTGCATGCATGTATGTAGATGTATGGTGTGACTGGTCCCCAATTAAATACTCAATTAGACCCCTTTCGAAAGTCGGCTCCGGCAGTCCGGGTAACAACAAACCCAGCGATGTACATGCACTGCTTTACATTGGCATGTACATTGCTGGGTTTGTTATTACCCGGAGCCGACTTTCGAAAGGGGTCTATTCAATGTACACAAATCTAAACATGATCTGATGATTGATTGGTGTACCCTAATATTACTGCTATTAAAGGGTAACTCTGTCGACAGTTTTTGTCATGAATAGGGGGCAGCACCGTCTCAAGTAATCCTGAGTGATTCTATTCATAGCTGATGTCTTAGGCCTGATTAGAGCTGATAGCATTTCCTGAGAATTCTATCAAAGGGGAGATTTCCTAATGAGTGAAGCTGGTCATCAGTGTCAGTGGTGAATGGAAGTGGGGGTGCAGGGAGAGTCGTGGTGATGGAAGAGGTGAAAGCGGAGATGCGCATCGGATGGGGACTGCAGTTGCAGCGTGTTTCGTGAGGTACTAGGATGCATGGGAATGGAATGAGGAGGGCCGGGAAACTGTTGAAAGAGTTACACTTTAATAGCAGCAATAGGCCTATGATTAGGGGCCTACTTGAGGCGGTGGTGCCACCTATTCATGATAAAAACTGACGACAGAGTTACCCTTTAATAGCAGCAACAGCATTAGTTAAACGGTGCTTCCACCTATTCACGATAAAAACAGTCAACTGAGTTACCCTTTGATAGCAGCAATAAATTTATCACCAGTTATAGTAGGTCACGCATGCGCAGTAGCTATTTTGGAAAATATTTTTGAGTCGGTGTTTTTCCTGTTACCCAACAATAATATTGTATGGTGTGCGTAGTCTAATGGTTGGTTTATCTTACTCTTTTTAGCACTTACAAGATAGACTGCACAGCCAGCATTTACGTGAAGGCAAAAGATGGGCAGCTGTGCATTGACAAGCTAAAGAGCACAACCATCCTCTCTCAGTTGACAACTTTGAGGGTTATCCCGAGGTCAGAGCTGTACCCCAAGTTTTGAAGGACCTCGGCCGTGCTCTATATGGACTAAAGGTTCCAAACAGTGTTTTCAAAGAAACACTGACAAAACTATCGACAACACCCCTTACGCCTTCAGACATCCATAATTTGAGGAGTAGTTTCAGAGAGGAACTGCATAGTGGCTGTTTCATAGTGGTGAATGAATTAGACCGCATTTTGATAGAATTCACCGGTGCTGCGATCCGGATGAACATTGATGAAGCAGGATTGGTAAAGGGGATATTCATTCAGTTGCCCTCTATGATCGAGGCGCTCGAGATGTATTCAGAAGTGTGCTTATTAGATGCGACATATCGCATCAACGAGCACAGGATGCCACTCTACACTCTCATGATTGGAGATGGACATGGTGATAGCCTGCCTGCGGCGTATTTTCTGGTAGCAAACGAGGACCAAGAAAACCTGGAGCATATGTTCCTTATCCTGAAGGAGTGTGTGTCGGAGGATGTATTTAGTAAGACTAAGTCATTTCTCATAGATAAGGACCTCAAAGAAGAAGGACTTGTCAAGAAATATTTCCCGAATGCGACAATTCAATATTGCTTGTTTCATGTTTTACGATGTATTAAATGAGACACGCAAGACATACCTGTGTCCGATCGAGAGAGCCTGCGGAGAACCCTTAGAAAGCTGACCTATGCAACAGAGGAGCGCAAATATGATGAAATACACGAGCAGCTGCTAACGGACTTCGCCAGCCATGAGAAGTATCTTGCGAAATTTCAAAAGAATTGGCACAGTTGTCGTGAAAAATGGACATTAATTCAAGAAAGCTGAAAAGCTCGGAGAAGAGATAGCACAGGTTTTGTCGGAGTATGGGCAATCGACATTTGACGGCTACATTGATTCGCTGATGCGGTTTAAGGAGCTTGCCATGAAAGGTGTTTCCATTGAACTTGTTGAAGTCTCTAGTGATGAAGAGATGGCCATGGATGATGTAACAGTTCCTGATCTAAGTTTTCATGGCGGCCCCAAGGATGTGAACAATAACAGTGTCATTGAACTTCCCCTTGACATGCCTAACCTTAGTTACCATGGCGTTGAGCATGTTGAAGATGTTGATCCCAACCATGATGTTGAGCATGTTGATCCCGTTGATCCAATTCCAAGCAACGATCACGCAGCCACAGAGGATACATGTATGGAAGGTATTCTGCCTGATTTGCCAGCTAGTGACAGTGTCAAAAATGTTTATGATGGACTAAATGATGTTCTTGAATTGCCCCTCAAGGACTCCGCTAGTGTTTCACTAGACAGTTTCAAATCATTGATGGACTACCTCCATCTAGTTGAGCAGCCCAAAACTCGAGGACGGCCGAAGGGAAAGACAATGTCAGTAAGTGGCATTCCAAAGAAGAAGCAAAGCCAAAAATGTGCCACAAGCAAGAAACAGAGTCAGAAGTCACAGACATCGAAACGAGCCAGTAAACGTCGTAAGGTATCGACACCAAAGCTTGGTGACAAGAATTTTGATGATGTTCTTGTTGTGGAATCAGATAGCCCTGCATCTAAGAGAGACAGAGAAAGAGATGAAATCGTTGGACTGATTTGGGCAGGCATTTACATTTGATGAACTGAAGAAGATCGATGTCAGCAGAGGAAAGAATATCCGTGAGAAATATTGGCTTTGGTCTAATGACAACGACCCAGTTCATTCTTTCACAAATGAGGTCGCTTGTTCCTATGACAGACACATGGATGATCTCATGAACTACTTGTTGAAGGGAACCTGGAGGTCAAAGTTTCTGGGAATGGACGTGGAATACTCGCTACTTGCCTGCTGTATGTTGCTAAATGCTTATGATCTGCAGGTTTATCCATCTTCCCTCATTGGAACGGTGTGCAGTATACCTTACCATATCAAAGATGCTGATGAGAGCCTAAAAGCTGCCAATGACTTCCACAATGCAGGTGACCTGAAGATGAGCGTTGGAAACAGCACCATTCACCAAGAGGATTGGGACTCGCTCAAGCCAGAAACATCCTTGACTGATGAGGTAAGTTATTGTCATTTTGTTGCAAAATGATGACTAAATTTTGATTGATCAATATCTTTTTATAAGCTGCAAGACGTCCAGTATGAATCCTACCCAAGTGCATGATTGTCGTGTTTTGTTTCATGTTTTCTTTAAAAACTATTTTGTTTTTTCTCCATAGATTGTGAATGCCTTCCTCGGTATTCTCATGAGGGAAACAAATGAAAAGGTGGAGAAGACCGTAAAGATGCTTCCTCACTGGCTGGCAATGAAATGGGAAACGGGGGACGTGAAGAGTTGGCTCTTTGAAACGGTAAGTAGTTAAGTTACTTTTGAAAAGGAGATTACGTGCATGCTATTCTCCTTCCTTGCTGGCTCAGACACCGAGATGTTTTGAAAATGAAGTTATTCTTTTTAAGTACTTTTGAAACTTGAATCCTGCATGATTTCAATCAAATTGATCCGTGGTAAGCTACACATGTATCTTTGTTGATATTTACAGGTGGTACTTGAGAGCTTCACTTGGATTATGATGCCCATCTGGACTAATGACCACTGGTTGCTGTTGGTCCCAAACCTATCCAAAAGTACTGTTGGCATCATCAACTCAATCGACTGGCCAAAAAGTCGTGTTGAAAATTACGTTTCAAGTTGGGGGTGAGTATTATCATGACTAGCATTGTTGCTGGCAGTGAAAGATCGAAGGCGAAGTTTAACTTAATGGCATTTAGGGGGCGCTTTTCATAAGTCTCCTTAATGCTGTAGATTCTCAATCGTTTATCTTGGGTTCACCTGATAATAAAAAAGGCCACAAAATGATATATTCCTGGTTTTGATTAATGATTTGAGATAATCTTGCACATTTCAGGGACTTCATGCATGCTCGAGGTGATGAAAGACTTTGGAAGCAAGAATCCTACACTAGTAGTATGCAGGTGGATGGTACCAGTTGCGGAGTGTTCCTTCTGATGGTAAGCAGCTTGGTCTTTGAGGGACCCTAGGCCAGGGACAGCTTAGTATTAGGTTACTATTACTAGACAGCAGGTGGCGCTAGTAACTATACAGGGTGTATCAGAAAAAATTAGACTGTCGAAAAAATCATCATAAAATTAACATAGGGAGGAGTTTCGAAAAACTGGCTACACCCCTTTGTAGAGGGTGTGATTTTGCATCAAATAATACCAGTGTCATCATTAACACTTTACGTTACAATGAGCATGGACAGTTTGAATTTTGAAAAATTAAAGTCCTTTGCGCACGGGAATGTGAGGGTTAAAATTGGATGTGTCAAAGTGAATGAAAAGTTTAGATGGAGTTTTACTCGCGTGCCAAAGCGTTTTTGAAATAATTAACCCTTTCACCCTCTAATCCTGAAACAAAACTATCTCATTTCTGAGTGTAGATCTTCATCACGGAGTCAAGAAACTTAAACTGTTTTACATGTACTGACTGTTAGGTTTACATGAATGTAAGCGTACACCGTCATTGTTCGGCTGAGGAAGATCACTTAAAAGAAAAAATAACCTAATTGTACAGTAGCCCATTGGCATTTTTAACAAAGCATTCACAATGTACATGTACATGTAAATGTACAATGAATTAAACTGTCAAATCACACAATTCTCCTTACAAAGTTCTCGTACTTTCTGGAATTTCCTGTCATGGTGCAATGGGACAATCAAAAGTTCCTTAGTCCTCCACGTGGGCACCGTTTCTCTGAACGCAGATTTGTGCCCTTTGCAACATGTGCCCAACACCACGCCTTATCACCGCTCCGTCTTCCCTTAAGATCTCAACTTCGGCTGTGATCCTTCTCTCAAGATCATCCAGGTTGGCAGGGGGTGTGACATAAACCTTTGATTTAAGGTGGCCCCACAGGAAGTAGTCGAGTGCTGTAAGGTCGGGAGACCGCGGAGGCCATTCCACTGGTATGTTCAACGCAACAACTCTGTCTCCGAACAGTTCTGTCAGCCGCTCGGTAACAACCCTCCGTCTGTGGGGTGGCGCGCCATCCTGCGCCCACCAAGCGCGCCGGAATTCGATGGCATCACTTCCTTGTGGCCTAAACCTGTGCATTCTGTTGATAGCGGGAACCACACGTTCATTGATCATTTGGAGGTAGTTCTCGCCATTCAGGTTTTGGCGAAAGAAGAGAGGTCCGACGATGGCTCCGTTGCCGACTAAGCCAATCCAGACCGTTACCTTGTGCCGGGCGTCATTGCGCTCGTATGCAAAATCAAGTGGCTGCTCTCCCCTCGGGCGATATTCCCTTACGTTATGGCTGTTCACAAAAGCATTCATGGCGAAGCCAGACTCATCTCCGATGATAAAGTCATCGAGGAAACGTTGCCGCTGTCCAAGCAACCACTGGCAGAATCGTAGGCAACGTGCCAAATCGCCGGGAAGAAGTTGATGCCTCTTAATCATTTGGTACGGGTGGAATCGCAGGTCAAGGCGCGTGATACGATTGAATGTGGTTGACGACATGCCAAGACCGTTCCTTCTGCAGCTGATGGTCTCCTCTCTCTCTTGTCCGACATGGTGTTCGTCGAGGAGGGTCCTCACTGCTTCAATGTTGGCTGGAGTACGTGCCGTCCTTCGTCGGCCCCACCTCCCTTTGTTGAGATTGTGGCTGGTTCCAGAAGTACGGTACTTATTGACGTTATTGAAGACAGTGGCACGACTTGGAACTCTCACATTTGGAAATTGACGTTGGAACCGCTCAAGAACAGTAGGGACACTTTTGGTTTGGAGATATTCAGTAACCAGAAAGGACCTCTGATGAGGGGTGTACTGTGGCCTGACCATTTTGCATCCATACCACAGGACACAAGCCAAACAGTGAGGACAAAATGCACAGATGCTCACAGATTTATGGCCAGGAATTACGTTAGGCCTATTATCTAACCAACATAAGGTAGCTATTTGAAGAAAATATGAAATTGACAAGATAGGACTTATGGTTATTATGGTCACGACCACTTCATGCCATTGTGTTAACCCCTTGATGAAGATCTACACTCAGAAATGAGATAGTTTTGTTTCAGGATTAGAGGGTTAATTATTTCAAAAACGCTTTGGCATGCGAGTAAAACTCCATCTAAATTTTTCATTCACTTTGACACATCCAATTTTAACCCTCACATTCCCGTGCGCAAAGGACTTTAATTTTTCAAAATTCAAATTGTCCATGCTCATTGGAACGTAAAGTTTTAACGATGACACTGATATAATACGATGCAGAATCACACCTTCTACAAAGGGGTGTAGCCAGTTTTTCAAAACTCCTCGCTATGTTCATTTTATGATGATTTTTTCGACAGTCTAATTTTTTCTGATACACCCTGTAGTCTAATTATCGATCAAATGTTGCAATGTAGTGCATTTTACTTACATTAGGTTGTTTTCATACCCGCGCTGCTTTATTCATAAGAGCTGCCGATCTTTTGTGTTCCGGGACTTGGGCAATAGGGCATGCCCTTCAGTGAAAAAAGCCTAATGATATCAAAGTTTGATCCTCACACCGCCTATTCAGTGTGGGAAACTATGCCAATTTGCTTCTACAAGCAAATGAACATTTTACCCAAAAGTCTGCCTTGTCATTTTTGTCTCATAATGATTGTTGCCTAGACTGGTTGACAAAGGCTTGCTTCATTATACCAACATGGTATCTTATGGTATTTATAGAACAATGATCGGTTCCCTCATACATTGTAATTTTTTCTTCAGAATGCAGAGGCTATCCTTAAAGGAGTTGTGATGAGACCATGCCACGTGGAGATGTATCGTACGTACATTGCTGGCAAGATCATTCAGCATGCTGTGAGCCCGGATATGAAGAGATGTGGGTTGCCTTTTTGTGACTTGTCCGATACAACAACAGACTCAGAGGAGAATGATAGGGAAATACTGGTAGTGCAGTGTGACACTTGTTACCGCTGGTGCCATTTGAAGTGCTGCCAATCTGATAAAAAGCCAACAGATTTCCAATGTCTGTTTTGTGTTTGAATTGAAGGACAAAATGTAGAAACATCAAAATGTGAACTCGTTCTCAATCTGTATGTGTAATTCTACTGATCCAAGATGATGGATATGATACCCTGTACCTAAATGTGGACACTTTCTAAATCTGTATGTAATTTTACTGATGGATATGATGCCCTGTACCTATGTTTGACGGGAGCCATTACTTACCGAATCCTGAGTGATTTACTGGACGGGTACAGCATTCTTGGCCGACCTCATCACGTACATATTGAATCACATGTTGTATTGGGAGGCTTATTGAAAGCAACTCTGTATAAGGTGTCATGGGTGATTGTCTCATCATTAACTAAAGTCTTCCATTGCAAGTGTCTGGGGGGCATGTTGAAAGTAACTTTGTATATTATCATGTATGATTGTCTCATAATTACCTAAAGTCTTCCATTGCAATTATGGGCTTGTTGAAAGTAACTTTCTGTGGTATCATGTATAATGGGGGGGGGGGGGTAACTTTGTTTATAGTATAACATATCATTACCCAAAGTCTGGGCTTGTTGAAAGTGGTTTTGTATATCGTTTTATATAGTTCTAATATACTGCTGATATCATGTACGATTTTGAAGTCTTCACTGCAATTATGTATCATGTATAATGGGGGAAGGCGGGGGGAGTAACTTTGTTTATAGTATAGGTATAACATATCATTACCAAAAGTCTGGGCTTGTTGAAAGTGGCTTTGTATATCGTTTTATATCATCATTACCTGCAAAGTGTGCACGTTTTTCTTCGTGGCCATTGAATTCTTGAATATATTCCTAAACTTTAAGAATATTTCCTTGTCAACTTGTTCATTCCTGTTCTGAAGTACATGTACTCCAAGGCAAAGTGGTGGAAGAGGTCATAAAAAGAAGTCCCTGAAGGTCTGTCACTAATGGCAAATTTTGGTTTTGTTTGTGGTCGACATATATACTGAGAAAGTCCCCTTTTCTCAGTATAAACACGGTGACCCCAAATTCACAGAGTAGACATAATTATATGTAGGTGGCCAATGTCTCAAGCCTGTCCTGAATACAGGTTACTTTCTGCCTTCTGGATAAATGGCTTATAGGAGCTGTTGCCTGCTAATAGTATCAAACTAGTATTACCATAAATACCATAGGTGGCACCACCATCTAAAAGCATATATCAGAGCTAGGATTATATGAGAAAAAGTTACTTCATGTGACACAATTCTTTTCCAAATTTATGATATTAAACTGTTACATAAATGAGATTTAATGTCCAATGTTAACGCTAACGTTGGCGTTAACTCTTCCGCCGATTGAGCAACTAGGCCCGGTAGCTAGAAAGGACCCGTTATATAGCAAATGTTGATGATCGCGGTTGACATTTTTGCTGTATTATACTAATATATAATTAATTGGTGATGGGTTAATTAAGTTACCAAAATGGAGGGGGGGTGATCTTGACATTCAATTGTTGCCAGTATCACGAAGTTTTGACTCCATCTCAGAATAGATAGACGTTTGTTTGATCACAGCTGTTTTAGCGAAGCCTAAACATGACATCGAAATGATCCATCCCCAGCACAGGCCTGCTGCCCAGCGATTGGTAAGTGCAAAAAGCTTGTTAACCACTATGTAAACATTGTCTCCATCACACAATCGCAATACCCATTCAGTCTAAAGGGTAATGCGTTGGCGTCGTTCAAAACACGAGCGCAAGCCTGTGGACGTTCTGCTTAAAGATACGTCAGTTTGGACGTTCTGCTTAAAGATACGTCGGTTTTGATTTAAGGAATTAATACCGAGCTGGCGGTCATTGGTTGTATAATCAAGACCGCTCGGGTAGACCGAAAATGCAGTCCAAAACCCGAGGCGCTTTGCCGAGGGTTTTGGACGTAATTTGAGGTCTACCCGAGCGGTCTTGATTATACAACCAATGACCGACAGCGAGGTATTAATTTCTATTCTAAAAGGTTTCAAAATTAAACAAATTAAATACGATTTGAAAGGTATATATGTTCCGTTTTCGTCAAAGAATGATCCAGCCTGGTGTCCGGAACTCCGCCATATTGTTGCTTGTGAAGAGGACGTCACGCAGCAAGGGAATTCCCAGTCAAGTGTCGTGATTTTCCGATGGCGGCGGCAGGCGGGTGCTGGGTTGCTTCTGCTAGCTCGATTTCTACCATTTCCTCGTCTTTGACCTCTTCTGAATCCTGACTGACGACCTCGAAAGAGTCCTCGGGTATCCTCCCTACTTCACAAATCCCAATATCGGGGAATACTTCAAAATCTCGTGTTCTTGACATTGTTTTGTGGGGCTGAGTCGTTGCTTCTTGGTGAAAATAATTCGTCTGCTAAAATTCAGAATTTTATACCTACCCAGGCGGTCATTGGTTACGATACCAAGACCGCTCCGATCAAAACGAGGCGTTATGTATTTTGTATTAGAAACAATGATATACTGTGACTAAGGCCTTTTAGAATGGCTCATTAGGTCTATCACGTGCCATGCCACCCGCCGACGAACTTTCATGAAACTCGGATCAGAATTAATGAAACAGTGACGATTTGCGGCATTTTTATTGATTTTTCAACAAGTTGCAGATTTCCGAATTTCATCAAACTAGATACCCAGGTAGGAGTAATATCACTCATCATAAATACCCCCACCGTTTAACATATCTTAATTTTAAATTGGTTTCCTATTCTAAAGTGAAGATTATAAAATACTGGTTACGTTTGACCAACATGCCACCCTCAAGATATGCAAAGATGGCATATCAGTGCCAAGTAGAAGATTTGGAAAAGGGCAAGCCAAACTGGGTTGCTAATGTTCGTGATATGTTACGTCAGAATGGCCTTTATTTCGTCTGGTTAAATCAAGGTGTAGAAAGAGAGGAAATGTTCATTTCTGAGTTCAAACAAAGAATAAAAGATAATCACCAACAAGAATGGTTTGCGAGACTACAAAATTCAACAACCCTATCTTACTACAAACTATTCAAAATCAGTTTCGAGGCAGAACCATATACCTCTAGTATTTCGGTAAAAAAATCTCGTCACGCCATTGCCAGTTTCAGATGTGGTCTCTTTAGAGAGAATCGGGAATTAGACTTTTGTCGCTACTGCGACAGCGGTGAAGTTGATGATGAGTATCATATATTAAATGTTTGTGTTTTTCTACAGGACTTACGTGCCTTGTATTTACTGTTCAGCAGACCAAATATCCAATCATTCATAAACACTATGTCCTCTAAACGCTATGACGTCTTACGCAATATATCTATGTTCCTATTAAAAGCTGAGAAACGAAGGCGGGATGCCTAGTTTACTCTAATAAAATAGCCTATGTCAGTACTTATCTATGAAATACATGTATTGCATCATTATTGTATATATCATGCCGGTTACATTGTTTATTATGCTGTAAAGGGCCGGTGGCCTATGTATTAGTTTGAATAAATTATTATTATTATATTATTATTATTATTATTATAATTCAGTTTCGTACCAA
Organism: Lineus longissimus; assembly: GCF_910592395.1. Classification (NCBI taxonomy): domain Eukaryota; kingdom Metazoa; phylum Nemertea; class Pilidiophora; order Heteronemertea; family Lineidae; genus Lineus; species Lineus longissimus. Next base: position 15,583,519 of record NC_088309.1, on the reverse strand, counting down.
ATCGTGCGCTTATTCAGACAATCCTAGAACTTGGATCTGCTCCGATTCAAAATGGCCTGCTTGCAGACTGAGATGAACTCGAGGTGCCAATTTCATCTTACAACATCGGATTCCCTTGATTATTTGTAGTACGAGTTACTTTAAATATTAATTGATATCCTACCTTTAATTAGTTTCCGTTTTTAAAATTTAGTTTGCACTATTTATGCAGAAATATGCATTTGAAACCCAGTGTCCAGTTTCAAGTTTCGTTGGTTCTGTCTATTGTGCTGATAGGGGTTCGGTTTGGGTGGAAATATAAATGAGTCACAATTTTTTGCCAACTTGTAACCAAAACATGAGTTAGTACTTATTGTAGTCTATCTGGAAAACAAATTCAGGGATGTTTTTGATGAATCTGGTTTTCAAACTTTTGAAACACTGAATTGTTTTTCGGTATGTGCTGAGCTTATCACCCTTGGCCACAATGGACTTGCCCATTGACCCACACATTGGATTTGTTTTGATTTTTTTTGTACATGGTGATGTCAAAACAGTGTCTTGTGTTGACTGGGTGCCTATGCATAAACATTTCTTTTTTTCTCTGTGACTACATTGTAAGATTTTGTTCCGACGTCTCGTGTATATTGCCTGTAGGCCTATTGTCATTTGTCACTGTCAGCATTTATTCGAAGAATCAAAGAACACAATTCATGCAATTGATCAGTACACGGTTTTGTATTGTCAGGGTTGCAGGAAAGGTGAAAACAATTTTTTTTTAACTGGGGTACCATTACCAGATTTGTCTGTTTTATAATGTGTATTCTTTCATGTTCCTTATCCATGGCTGCCAAGTGTGCTGGTCATCCTTCAGTTACTAAGTACTAGATTTTCTTTTTCTTTATTTTCAGTTGGTGGTGTGGAGAGTAGGCGTACTACATCCGCCCTGATCTACTAGAATTGTGGGAAGTGATGATACTCTAAATCCTAATTGACTCTGCACTAGGAATAAGAATACCGTTGATTGATGCATGAGGCTTGATAGATATCAGTACATGTACATGACGTGCATGTTGTAGTATATCCTGCATTCAAGCACAGACCGTGTCCGTTGGTGACCCCCGCCTTTTTGCAACCCATTCTCTTTTACAATTACAGGTATTGTCTAGTCCATGAAATGGAGACGTCTTTGACTTCAAATGATGCTGACTGCCCTCCTCGGAAGAAAGTGAGGTTGGATTCCAAAGTTGGTTTGGGCGGCCATAAATGATATTTTGGGCTGAAACGCAGGAAATCCAAGGCAGTCAAGTCAGAAGTTACATCGTCTATGTTCAACGTTGGGGACTTTGTTCTGTTTAAATTACTGAGGGATGTATATGTAGGAACTGTGTTGTCACAAGTTGATCCAAAACAGTACACCATTCAGGACTTCAGTGAAAGTATACATGCAGTAGTCATTGATGACTTCTATGAAGGATTACAAGTTTTGAGTCACTACCGATTACCAGCCGTTGGTGAAGTCGTCTTTGTTCGATACAGTGATCAAACGCGAGAGGGGTGACATTTGTGACTTGGACTGTAGTTCTAGTGAAGCGAATGTACAGATCGTATTTTTTGCAAGGCACTGAAGGCTGTTTCCGATACTAGCAAGTTGTCAATAAAGGGTCAAAAGTACAGGTTCTTTCTTCCATGGGGCGGACAGTACACCTGTATTTTTGCTCCAAATTTGGCACTTTGCTGCATTTCTTTAATAGCCTGATTTAGTTCTGTCTGTGTCAGTCTTATGGTGCCTTGCTTCTATCTATCCTTGGCATCCACTGTAAATCAAAGTTGAACCTTCACATGTTTTAGAGCATTGATGGACTTGTGAACTAAGATTGTAGATACTTTAAGGCTTATTTTAAATTGTGAATATCAGCATTCAATTGATATCTTGACTTTTTCATTTTTGTGAACTGCCACGTCGGTAACATATGGAATACCATCTTCTTGTCAATGCTTAGGCAGACGTTACATAGAGCTTCACGCTTCACTCCTCACGCCTCATGCTTCACGGTTCACTCGTGACGCGAAGAATTTCCAAGGCATTTCAACTTAGGCCCTCATTTTTTCCTATGTAACAGGGCTCATTGAAATACCTTGTTAATTCTTCGGTTCACGAGTGAACCGTGAAGCATGAGGCGTGAGGAGTGAAGCTCTATGTAACGTTTGCCTTATATATACATGAGTTAAGCGTTTCCCTTTCTCAGAGCAGTTTTGTTAGGCATATCGGCCACCCATTCCCCCCATCTGTTGAAATATACTCTCGGTAAGGATGCCGTTATAAAACCTCAACATTGGGAAATTCGGCTAATATATTTCTGATATACTCTTAATACACTTTTTTATTACACTAATAAAGATTTTCGCAAACTTTATAAGACATAAGCAGCTATCTTAAGCAGGGCCATCATCATCATGCGCGCCTTCAACACCAAGACACTTCCACCACGCCCGGGACCCGCCCTGTACATTTGCATTGTGCACCACTCAAAAATGTATCAAGTCGGGTCGTATCTAAAAGCACAGAAACCCGCAATGCATTGTATTACATTGTATCTTTCCGTGACGTTGCCTCGCGGGGAACTCTCCAGTGGCGCGGTCCGTAAATGCGTAATAGAATAAGCACTGCGAGTGGAGAGTGACGTGACGCCGTCACGCGCTATCGTTAACTGCGCCTGCGCGACGGCGCGAAGAGTGGATCTGACGCTGTGTGGAGCGTGGTCGTAAATGGCGCTGACGTCGCAGAGTGGTGAACTCGGAAACCACGCGTATTCCGCGTTTTGAGCTGTCCTGAGGCGCTGTGAGTCTCCGGGAGTGCGACAATCAGCAGACCGTCCTTGGACTAACTTGACGTCTCGGGGTAGTGACAGTGGGTGTTCGAAGAAATACTCAATTGACAATGCCCGTACCAGTACAACCCGTCCGTAGGACGGGTACCAACTAGTTGCAATGAAACGCTCAGTGAGATTGCATGCTCATGCGAGATTGACACGCAACAGTCATCTGGCAAATATAGTCAAGTGTGACGGCGTGTTATGTATTGTCGTGTAGGCGCCTCATAGATGCCGGCGAGGTGATGCTCCCGGCGGAGGAATTAGCTCTCTCGAGCACGTTGTGTAAATTGGTTTAGCATAAGATTGTCTGTAGGTCCCGAATAAAGTTGATTATATCCTGACTATCAGTCTTCTTATTATGAACCCTATTTCCGAAATCAAAGGAAACACTCAGTTTTTACAGTGGCGCCCATAACGTGGGGCAAGAAGTAAATCTTGTCCATGAAAAACAGGGTTTTGTGATGCGGTTTGATTGACGTGGTACGCAGTGCGCATGCGTGTAGCCGTGGTCTGTTGCAGTTTCATGCAGAAATACGCATCTAAAATCACAAAATAACTTAGGAGTTACCAAGTTATTGGTTGTAAAAGATCGTTTGATATGTTGAGTGTGTTTTAGCACCGTTTTGGTAGGGTTTTCGCCACCTGCAGTGCCGGTAGCGGACGTACTATTTCCACGCAGTACGCAGTGTACAAGCAGTAGTATAGTGGGAGCATATGGGGCGCTGATGTGGTATTAATCCGGAACGAACACCAAAGTGAAGATGGCCCGTGCCTGTTCTACTTACAGGAAATTAGCATGCCGAGGCAGAAGTTTAGGCAGAGGGAGGCTCCTGATGTAGAGTCGGATGACGAGGACCAGCGCGTGGTTGTGAGGAAAGCGGCTGAACCAGAACCGGATTTCATGGACGCCAGGCAAACCAGGGATGTCTTGATTTTCAGTGATTCACTGTTAAGACTCTGTTAGCACAAGCCGAAGCGGTTGTTAAGTGTTCAGTGCACGGAGGGGGATGGCTCTGGGATATACACAACCATGTCCAGCGGTACTTAGAACATCAGCCGGGGCCGTTTGTGTTGGTGGTTTGTGTCGGGTCTAACGATCTCTTCCCTCGGATGCACTACGCTACTCAACCGCCAGCTCAGGAGTAAACCGAGGAGTAAGTCCAAACCTATGCAGATAGGGTGATACCCCCTCTCGACCTCCAGCAAAGAGAGATCAAGGCTTTAGTTCACCGCCACAGTCCTGCAAACACCATCATACCTTGCACCATACCACCAAGGCTGAACTTGAATGCCGCAGATGTCCGAGCTTGCCAGACAATTAACCAGCACCTCAGGCAGGACAATTTTGGAAGCGATAGTCTTCCCACGATAGATCTCGAAGGTGTTGTGTCCCGCTACCGAGAGGTGAGAGGATACCAGTACTTTCAGAGGGCCCGGGTAAACTGTCAGAACAAGGACGGGATCCATGCCACCCAGGAGACAGCGGACCGCTGGTCTGCGGCTGCAGAAATACTAAGAAGGCATCAAACACTGCCTTTACTGGCAGGTCGTGGTTTCGTGACATATGATAGCCTGCCAGAGGAAACTAGGGCGGACTATAACCAGACGAAGGTTAAAACTTGAAGGGGTGCATGCAAAAACAGCCCAAGTCTGACTTGGGCTGTTTTTGCATGGTGGCATTGCTGTAATCCTTATACCGTCCCCTATCCACCAATAATATGGTTTGCCTACAGGTGCTGCCCTCTTCTGCCAAAAAATGAAGGCAAAGATGGTGATCTGGTGCAAAAATAACCTACGTCTGACTTAGGTTGTATTTGCTCTAACATCTGCTGACTTAGGCTCTTTTTGCATGCAGCTCTCCACAAAAGGAGGTGAAAAATACCTGTTTACTTCAATCATTGTTTTTTGTCAATCAATGTTTTTGGAGGTTTTTAGTTATTCTTTTGGTGAGTATTGAAATAGCAACTGCTTAGATAAATGGTTATTATACAGAGATTCTAAAGGAATGAGAAATTTGACAGATTTTAACGTTAGTGCTTTAAAATGCGTGATCTTGTTGCACCTGACTTAGGTTGTTTTTGCATGCAGCAGAATGATTCAGAATGTGTGTACTAATGCATTACATGCCTAGTAAGTGCACAAAGGAGTGGTCCTGGCAGTGATAACATAGGCCTAAGCCCAATCTTGCTCGCTAGCTGGTCGCTAACAACGTAGGCGTACACGTAGGCCTTTAATGTGGCAACATGCCTGCACAAAAAAATCAATCAAACACCCCAGTTCATCGCCATCGCCATCAGCAAACTTTGTATTGGGGAATCAGTGGAGTAATGGTTAGAGCGCCGGACTCATAACCGAAAGGTCGTGGGTTCAACTCCGGTTAGAACCACAATACTGGTTTCAGTGTCCCTGGGCAAGACACTTAACCCTGCAGTTGCTTCTCTCCACCCAGGTGTATAAATGGGTACCGGTTGGAATGATCAGCTAGTGCGCTGAATTGACGGCAGCCTTTCTGAGTTCTACTGAAAGGTTTCAGGAGAGACCGGGGTAATAATAACCTTTTTGGAACACCATGAATTTATCTGAATGGTACTATTACAGGACTCTTGTTTACACTAAGCTTTCTTTGATTTCAGGCGGACAGAATGGCAAAGCAGAACAAATACAAGCTGAAAGATGTACTGGAGTTGCTTGACGAAAGTTCAGGTCCCAGTGATGATGATAGAGACCCAGACTATGAACCCTCTGATGGTGGGGACTCCTCAGACAACGAGGTTACCGGTACCGACATTGATAACAATGGTTCAAGTTTGTTAAATTCAAAAATGATTGTTGAGCCAAAAAACGTACCAATGCCAGCTGGCATGGCTGGGGCAGTTGTTATGGCAGAGACATTAGAACCTGTGGAATTTGATGGCAATACTATGATTGAGTTAAATATTGGACATGAACTTTTAAACAGCTGAACAATCTGCTCCTCGTGCAGAACCTGAGGGAAGGCCAGATGTCACTGTGCGAACTCAGAAACATTCCGAGTCTCAGACTTTCCATTCACACTCACAAGATGTTGGCATCACAACTCAACAAAAGGTTATCGTTCATGGGGTCCAACCACAGAAGGCTATTGTCAATGTGGCCCAGGCTCAAGCCCTTGTTGATGTGGACCAGCCTCTTAATGTTGGTAAGTTTTTAGCCTCATGATACGCTTAAATACAAATGCTCTCTGTATGAAAATGTAAGGTGTTGAGATATCCAAAACACAAGGTCAGGGCCTCCTAAAGTTTCTTCAGGCAAACAACATTTGCCCTGAAAATGATTAAGTAAAGGATACATTGTACATGCATCTATTCTAAACCTAAGAAATATTTATGAATATGGCCTGGAATGTACCATGTATGTTCTTTATCTCATAATGCGGTTTTCTTGAGCAGGGACTTGGTACTCTTGGTTGCATTGAACCTCTTTTTTTCAAAATAGGTTGTTGTATTTAACTTTACACTAGGTTTATTTGTATTGCATTGCAGACGATGATGTGATTCAACTGCAGGATGTTTTTGATGTTGACCAGCCACCAGATGTTCTTGATGTAGACCAGCCACCAGATGTTATTGATGTAGACCAGCCACCAGATGTTATTGATGTAGACCAGCCACCAGCTGTTGTTGATGTAAACCAGCCACCAGATGTTATTGATGTAGACCAGCCACCATATGTTGTTGATGTAGACCAGCCACAGGGTGTTGTTGATGTGATTGTGAACCAGCCACTGGGTGTTGTTGACATGAACCAGCAACAGGGCATTGATGCCAATGATGGTGGTAAGTTCTTGCCAGGTACATTGTACTACGGTTTTATCAAACTCTGTTCTTTTTATGGCACTACTTTCAATTTGACTTTCCTAGACAAAGTTTCAAAATCAAAAACCTAAGAGCAAAGTTGGGATTCAAAGTACCAAGGTTGTCATTTCCTCAAAGCTTAGACTTGTTATAAAATCCAAGAGATGGCTTGTTGGTATCACTGTAGTTCAAATTGTTGGACAAGTTCTTCATTTTCTTTTTCTTACAGACTTTCTGAAGAAACGTAAGACCCCACAGCCAGAAAATTGGAAGCGAAACATGAGCAAAAAGAAAAGAACGGCGGGGGAGGAATACATCAACTATAAAAATAAAGTTGTTTCGCCAAGGAGACTCGTGCGTAAAGAATGCCGCAAAAAATGTTTCGAGAAATTGGGAGGGGAGGCAGATAGTATATTCAAGGGATTTTACCGTATGACCAGTCGGGAAATCCAGAACCAGTACCTGTTAGGTTTGGTAGTACAAAGCACTGAGAAACAACACAGGAAACTAACACCAGATAAACGAAATCGATGCTGTCCATATGAATATTTCGTGAAACGACCGAATGGTGAGAGAACTGAAGTCTGTGCAGGTTGTTTCCTTCTGATTCATGGAATAGACAGGTCGCGAATGAGATACGTGTTAGACAGTGATGAGCATATATCTCCAAAGCCTGACAGGCGAGGGAAGCGCGTACCTCCGAACAAAACTAGTGACGAGACCATAGCAAAAATTAAGATTCACATCAGAAGTTGCGGGCCGCAGAAGTCCCACTATTCTCAACGGGACAACCCGAACATTAAGTACCTACCCCACAATCTTAACATCAAACGAATGTGGAAATCTTACGTGAGTGAAAGTGAGCCAGAGGCCTATGAGGCTTATAGGAACACCGGAATATTCAAGGGTGAAGTAACTGAGCGGAAATATAGAACTGTATTTAAAACATACAACATAGCCTTTGGGTTCCCACGTACAGACACTTGTGGCACTTGTGACTTACTGAATGCCAAAATTGCAGCTGAATCCGATGCAGAGAAGAAACAAGCATTAATTGAGGAGAAGCAAGCTCACCATATTTTGGCTGACCAAGGATATGAAGAGATGCGAAATGATGGAATTCTAACAAGGTCATCAAGGTTGAATGTGGGTCGTTCAACAGATATGTATAGTTTCGATTATCAGCAAAATCTGATGGTACCCAACATGACCCACAGCGACATGTACTATGCCAGGCAGCTAAATGCATACAATTTTGGTGTCCATGACCATGTCACTGGTGATGGCTTCATGTATATTTACCCAGAAACAGTGGCGAAGAAAGGAGGAGCGGAGGTAGCTTCTTGTCTGAAGAAATTACTGGATGAGCGTGAAACTGGCAGTGAAGAGGGCATATTCTATTCAGATGGATGTGGTGGTCAAAACCGAAATCACGATGTTGTCTGTTTCTTCCAGAGCCTGATACAAAAAGGCCAGTACGAGAGTATTGATCATAAGATATTAGTCAGGGGTCATACCCGTTTGGCCAACGATCGGGACTTTGGATTAATAAAGCAAAGGTGTGATGTTGAAAAGATTTTCACCCCTGAAGATTATGCCAAAGTCATTCAAGATGCCAGGGATTTCCCTAGGCCTTTCTCAGTTACACACATGACCGGTGATGACTTTTGGGACTACCGGAAACTTAGCCAATGCAGTATAAAAACACAGTTCAAGGATGAATTGAACAAAAATGTTCAGTTCTCTAAAGTCAAGTGGTTCAGCTATGGGAAGAGTTGGGAGGTTCACTGGGAGACTGGAGCAGAAGTTCAAATTGAACACAAGGACCAGGTGTGGTGCAGGTACACACTAGACAAGAAAGAATCATGGAAGAAGGTTAACATTTTGAAAAGAGGGGCATTTACTGAGGATTTAGCTCTGAAGTACACAGGGCCAATTGAGTTGTCCTTGCAGAAATGGAAGGACATAGTTAAGCAGATTCCGTACATCCCTGATATTAACAAACAGCGTTATTTTGAGAACTTGCCACATCAACGAGACCCACGTGACGACAGTGATGAGTCCGAATACTGCGACGATAGTGATGGTTAGTTAGGTCAGCAATTCAACAATGTCAGTGATTTAATAGAATGTACACCTGTATGTCCTTCCATGGTCATCTGGTATGACAGCAGTGCCATTCGTTCTAGATAGCACGTGTTTGTGGAATCACCAGAACACCACTGGTTTGTCCTTTTCTAAGAAGGATGTATGGTTAATTTTTGCTGTGTTAGGGACCGTCCAAATGGCTTTACCGTTACTCTTTCTTTTACCAGTCAACCTGCTTGGTCTTGTTCTGGTGGGAAGTACTTTCAATTGTTACTAATCTTTGATGTGTATTGAGGTGTTTTTGTTGTTGAAGTTCCTGCCATTTTGCAGTATTTGTAATTTCATTTTGATGGTTGTAGTTTTGTGCAATAAAAATGTGACTGCTGGAAGACACTCTTGTATTTTAGGTCAGTCCTTTTATTATGTAGAAAAACTGCTCAGGTCACTGCTATGGCTCTTTCAGTGGCAAAAACAACCAGGTATGAGTGCCTTGGGTCAGGTTTTCAATGTAGATATAACCAAATTTGAGAAGCAAACTCAACTGATATGAAAAAAATGACTTGGGTTGTTTTGCCGGTAAAAGAATCCTGACTTAGGTCATTTTGCCACAAAAAAATATCCGACTTAGGTTGTTTTACCTTGTAGTGACCTACCTCAAAACAGAACATGCCCCTTATTACCACTGTTGGTGTTTAATACAGCGTTCAAACTGCATACAGGGTATTACCAATGCCCCTGTGTGTCTAGAAGTACATATTTTAATGCTGCCATGACAGATAAAAAAATAACAGTTTTTTGGCTCTCCTGGAAAATGGTAAAAAGTGACTTAGGCTGTTTTTGCATGCACCCCTTCACTTATAAAGTAACAACAGAGCATGGCAAAGATTGGGATCTCCACTCGGGTCCCATTTAGTTGGCAACAGGGTTGACCCAGTTCTTCTTGAACCATGGAAGAGAACCACGGCTTCCAGTGGACATAGTACACTGTTGGGCAAAATGGTTGTCACCCCTATAGAAAATTGTGAGTTTCAGGTTTATATCCATATTTCTCCACAATCATGGTCAGGTTTCTTTCATTCTTAGATTGAAATTGACATGAGTGACCTAATTCAATTTCGTCACAGGGTATGGCAGTCGTGTGATGTAATAAGACACTATAAAAGGAGTGTTTCTGCTGACCATGTCCTTTCGGTCCTATGCCTGGTCCACAGCCGACTATTTGTTCGTGCATTCTCCTGGTTAACCAACGCAATCCTATTGGATTTTCTTGACCAGCCAATGCAGAACTTGTCATGCCCGGCCCATACAGCTAAATTCAGCGAGGTGAGGCCATTGGAAGGTGGCGCAGCGGGCAAGGTCCTGGCGCCATCGCCGAAATGATGGGACTTTTGAAAAGGACGGTGCAAAGGTGGATTTCGAAGTGGCGACAGGACGGTAATGTTAACGTTGGGAGATCTACTGGTCGTCCTCGCATCTCTAATGAAAGAGACGACCGTCATCTCTTGCGTCCTTGCCGTGCAGATCGTAAGAAAACGATGACACAGCTGCGCAATGACTGGCACAACCTGGATAATGTTGACGCTAGTCGAACAACGGTAAACCGTAGGCTGATTGCTACTGGGTATCATGCAAGAAGGCAGGTAGTCTGTCCAAAATTGACAGATGCGGCAAAACGTCGACGGCTTCTGTCATGCTGACGTGCCGGACGAAATGTGGCGCCACATCGTCTTTGGTGACGAGTCCCGTTTCTTGCTGTTCCGTGTTGATGGCAGGGTCAGAGTTCGTCGATTACTATGCGAGCAGCTTCGGGAAGACTGTGTAGGCCTGCGTGTTCCATTTGGAGGTGGTTCAGTCCATATCTGGGGCGCCATTCATTATCATGGAAAAACTGCAGTCCGCGTCCTAGAGCAAAATGTAAACGGTCTCATCTACTTGGAGATCCTCCGAGATCACGTGCTGCCAGAAGCAAGGGCCCACTTCGGCAACAACTGGACACTAGCAGAAGACAACGCCAGACCCCACAGAGCAGGAATAGTGAACAATTTCTTGCACGAACAAGACGTCAAACGTCTGGACTGGCCTCCTTACAGCCCGGATATGAACCCCATAGAGCACCTGTGGGACCATATCGGCAGAGAACTCGAAAATTTGGACCTTCAGCCTCAGAACCTTGCCGACCTTGGAGATGCAATTGTCCGTATTTGGGGCGAAATCCCCCAACGAAGGATACAAAGCCTCGTTACAAGCATGTCCCGACGAATTGCAGCGCTCATTGCAGCCTGTGGGGGCAATACGCGATATTAGGTAGGCAAGCAGTGAGAAATTACCCAATTGTGCAATTCCTATCAATTTGGACAATCAAATCTGGTCAGATGGAGAGAACAGAGTGAAACAACGACAAAGATTTTTCCAAAGTTTAGGTCCCTGATGAGCCTCCGTAGATAAAATGTCTATTAATAAGCAATTGATGGCAAACATGTGCAAGTTTGTGGTCCAAAAACACCCGCTAATACCATGTGTGTACAACTGCAAAATTTCCACTCATTAATGTTTACCATATCAAAATAAATTAAAAATGGATGTGAAATCATATCTGCCATCGCAGGGGTGACAACCGTTTTGCCCAACAGTGTATATGGCTGTCCCTCACAGGACTGCTGGAAGTCAGCTGGGGCATATTCGAGGAGTGTCCTCCAGGAGCTCCAAGTCGCACTCAAGGAGGCCAGATGAACGATGGTTGTCAGCCAGGACCGTCAGAAGAAAGTGTACGACAAATGGGCACGACACCACCCATACCAGGTGGGTGATAAAGTGTGGCTCCACACTCCTGTCTCCAAGGACTGGCACAGGAAGTTGGCGTTGCCCTGGATTGGGCCATACATAATAGTGAAGCGGATGCAGACGTCCAACGGGTTACCTGGAGTAGCATACCGGATTAAGAGTGAGGATCCGACGAGACGTTTGCGGATGGTCGTGCATCATAATCGCATGAAACCGTGCGTGCCACCAAGGATTCCCAGACCGTTGGTGGACAAGGACCTCGCCGATCCACCGGAGGAGACTTTGCCCAAAGCTGCTGCACCCCTGCCTCCAAGACACTATCTGCCTTTGGGACCTCTCTCAGTGGTACCAGGAGGGGGAGGAGGTGGCATTGCTTTACCTGCTGCGCCTGTACTGAACCAAAAAGCAGTCCCACAGGGCCAGGTAGACCACGGTCATGTAGGAGCGGAACCTGGGGTCTTCAAAGGTTTACCCGATGATGCCCAGGTTCCCTACGATCCAGAAACTGCTGATGCCCAAGAACTTGATGCTGACATGGGGTTACCTGCAGCTCAGCCTCTTGAGGCACCCATAGAAGAAATTGAAGAAGACGAAATGGAACTTGCAGTTCCCGACAATGCTCTGCTTCCGCAGGAGATACCAGCTGATGCTGCCTGAGAAGATGACATTGTCGAGTACGAACTAAGCGATGATGAGTTGTTAGCATTGCTTGACGCTGACCGACAAGAGGAGAATGATCCTGAACCGGTAGCAGAGTTTTTTTATGCTCATGATCAAATCCTATGTGATTTGGTGATTGGTGCGGAATTGCAGCGTGATCGGAGACTGATCCAAATGGCACCGATGAAACAGAGGAGGCAGCACCGGAACCAAGAGTCACAAGAGGACGACGTGAAACAAAGCCACCAGGTTACCTCCAGGACTATGTGAGGAACATTAAAATGTGATGGACTTCTTCATATTGGAATATAGACATGGAATATTCAAAGGATTCGCCGGTCTTTAAGTGTTTCATAAACGATTTTTAGTGATGTTCACTTACCGTGACACAGACAGTGTTACCATGCAACTGATCGCATAGAGAATTCTATTGCACTCCGGACCCAGTTGTTTTAATTTGACAACAGCACGAACTTGTGGTGTTGTCGTGTTTGTGTGATTTGTGAATGGTGAATTTCTTCAGAGACTTATAGGACTGATTGCCGTACATGCGCACACGTGTACATAGTTTAAACTTCATAGTTTCATAGTTCATAAAAAATGGATTAGTATTGCCTATGTAAATAGCTAGCCAAGCATATGGATATGCATGTACATGTAGATGTACGATTCTTAAACTTAAGTAGTCAATGTGGATAACCGGTTATCTTTGGGCGGCCGCCTGCCCCTATGGTTTTACCTCCATGTCTGGGAGTCTGAAGCTCGAAATGGTACTCGTAGCTCTCCATACTTAGCCAAAGTGTTGATTGGAGCTTGAGCTCACTTGATGTAGAGTAGTTTGAATTATCGATGTGGGACACATCTCCACAAAGGAGGGACGTATCTGACGGCATCTCCTGTATGGTCGTGCAGGCACCTCATAGATGCCGGCGAGGTGATGCTCCCGGCGGAAGGATTCGCTCTCTCGAGCACGTTGTGTAAATTGCACAAGATTATCAGTAGGTCCCGAATAAAGTTGATTATATCCTGACTATCGGTCTTCTTATTATGAACCCTATTCCGTGATCCGAGGAAATACTCAGTTTTCACATCAAGCAACTGCCACACCACAGACTAGAACAAAACAGTTCTGCAGAACAGATGAGCAAAGAAGGTTGTCACCTCCTTCCAATTTAGCTACTGGAATAAGGAAAAGCTACTGCAGTTTGTAAATCAGAGATTTGCTTAAGTATCCAATTCTGGGAAATTTCATCAGCGTTGTAGCAGCATTATCCCAGCTTGCATTTTCATTGTTTGTTGTCATGGTGACAGAGGAGAAAACATCTGTTTTCTCTTTTGTCCACAATGCAATCGGTTTGGTTTATGATATCGGAGTGAAAAAACCTGAATCTCAGGATGACATTTCTGATGAGCCCTCTGCAAAGTAATTCATTATACAAAAAATGCAATGACGCATAAAAAAAATACTTTTAACTCACCCATCACCAAAAGACAGTATCAATAGTGTATGATATGGCATCAATAAAACAAAACATGCAAGATCAGACCGATGATCATCTGACGACACATTTTAGATCAGAAGTCACTGCAATTCAACAACGTGCTATAGTTACATGACAACCTAACCTTGAAAAGTCTGTCAAATCTAAAGCATGGTTTATAATGTATCCTTGCTAAGAGCACCAACCACAATAATAACAATAATAATGATAACAGAAACGAATCGAGACTAAGTGAGATTTCTTACTTTTTTGGTTTTCACTTTTGACACCCTGGTGGCTTAACGAGTGTCATAAATATCAAACTGAAATTTTTGACTCGAGGTCATCTGAGGTAGGGGTTCATTGATGTTATGTTCCAGTCAGAATACAGATTCTTTAAACAATGAGGAAGTATTTGAGTATTAACTCTTTCAGCCCTATGACTGTGTATACAGGGATATCTAAACAATTCCCAAATCCTGCACTCGCATATACACGGTGACGCCGAAACCAGTTTCTAGTTCATCATTGACGATCTCAAATGCGATTGGGGTGCCATCTTCAGGTTGCCAATCAAACCACTAGACTTCTAGGCTTCAATTAAAAAATCACAGGCGATTCTTGGTTTGGTTTGCGTCTACAGGGGGCGTGGGTGTTGAATCAGATTTGCAAGGATTACGTGACAGTCCTAGCCATTTTTTTCCAGCAATTTTTCCTTTAGTTCTTTCTATTTTTGTTTATATCATTCTGAATCGTTTTGGACATTTTTCTTTGTATTCTGTGCTAGTTCTTTATCACTAGCATCAGTTTATAACGAATAATTCAAGAAATTTTCAAGGAAATAATTTTTATTTCGATGGAACTTGCTTCTGCCAATTCTTCGGGGAAAAAAGGCAATTCTTTGGACAAAAAATGGCAAAATTGAAGAGACTCCAAAAAATAAACAATTCATTGATAATCATAATCTATATATGACTGGTAGAGATCAAGACCTTTCTGATGGTGCCCAGCAATTAGTGATAGGGGTAGTAGATTTTTTTTTAATAATTTCCGAAATCCTGATTTTTCCCGAAAATTGGGTAGGATCTGGAAGTTGTTGCATCAAAATCGGCTAGGGCTGAAAGAGTTAAGGAACTAATCTCAAAGTTTTCGATGTCAACTGTCCATCTTGATCACGGAGTGACCTAGTCTCATTCTTGGAACGAGGCTAGGTCCAAGGCTTGAGTTCGTCTAGGTCCCCCCCACCGCCTCCTTGCGGAGCAGCGGCAGGTAGGAAGCTCCCATCCATTGTTTTGGTTCAGCTTGGCTTTATGAAGTAGTATGTGCACTGCCTCCTTGATCTTTCGGTGGCGTTTTCGTGACTCCTCGTCAATGATCTCGATGGAATCAATCACGGACCAAGTGGTCACAACATGAGATGGACAGTTGACATAAAAAATTTGGGAGGTTAGTTCTTTAACACTCAAATACTTCGTCATTGTTTGAAGAATCTCTCGATTACTACATGACGAATGATTCTCTTCAATTGTATAATGTTCCAAGTTCAAAGCCCAAGAGTTTAAAGAAACATACCCCTCTTTTTGCCAAATTGTCACAATTGCTGCCACCAGACACTGGGCTATTGTATAGACTGGTGAGCCAAAAACGCTGGTCAGAGAGGTATCTGTTATTGAAATAATGATAATATGATCATTAGTCGAGTGCCTGGTTGTTAAAAACAAGGTAAGTCACTCACTTGGCATTTACCTTAACTTGGCATTATCTCCATGAAAGCAAGTATAGATTAGATCAAAGCAATAACTGATCAAAGAAATAATGGGTAATTGATGCTTTTTGACCTCTTTGACCTTGAAAAACTCGCTCAGTACTTCCAGAAGTAATGAAATGTGCGCTGCTAACATATGGCGCCGTGACAAAGACGACGACGGACACAACTCCACTGCACCAGCTGCCGAGGGGAGCAAAAATGGCAATGCATGCAATTTATATTACAATTAAATAGCATTTAGCAAATAGTTTACAGGACTATCAATGTCTTCCAACAGCAGTATATCAACACAGTTTGTTTTTAAGGAAATAATACAGCTCTCTCTGTCATGTGGCCGGTTTCAGCATCCCCTCCCTATTTCACTTTCTACACTCTTGGCAGAAAAGTTACAGCAGAGTCATTTGATAGGAATAACAAACACCTTAAAATAAACATCAACTCCTTCCGGTCCTCTTTCTTCAACATATCATAAGCTCTAGTAAAATTTACAGACCCTACGTGTCAACGTGAGGAGAATCATATTGGGTGGTGCATCTGCTTAAACTTTTTCACGTCTATATCCAAACACGTCAGTCTTACCTGAAAAAAACCAAACATATACTTAGTATTTAGGAGGCATACTACAGCAGAACACAATATTTCAAGATAAAATGGCCAGGGGCCATGTGCTCACCTGTTATCAATATGAAAAGGCCAGGGGCCATTGTGCTCACAGAATAGATATTCGGCGGATAGCAATTCATGCAGGTTAAGAAACAATCGGCAATTGGGCAAGTAGTAAAGCAATAATCACATTTTTAAAGTTCTCAGATTTGGTCCCCTGCTGGCCAAGCAGTGAATTAGATCGAACCAAACTTTGGCCTTGGAGATCACATTCAGCATTTCAAAAATTGCTGCATCATCATGATACATGCATATTAATCGCGAAAGTTTACAACTAAGTGTAAATCAAAAATTTATTATCCTCATGTCTAAACACTAAGGCATTCCGTTCCCATTGGATGGGAACGACAACCTTTAGTTGACTAACCCCCTCCCCATTGGCAGTCAAATACCACGCCATAGCCCTAATTTCCTCCTGTGCTGGGTGCCGAGGTCCCCCTGATCAAGAAATAGACCCGTTTGGAAATCCAGGTGTTGCCTGGTAGTAGTCCTCATGAGTCCAACTAGGGCAATTAATTGCACAAGCCACGTGCTTTAGTTTTGGGACACCCTACAATATATGACGGTTTTCACTGAACTCATTCCCAGAAACAATGCTCTGATTGTTTGAAGAAACGTACCATAGTTACACTCAAACAGCCAATTTACACCATTTGACCTCGGTGACTATGGAAATTAGGTCAAATCAAAAACCTGTACAATACTGTACCTACTCAGTTATACCGACAGTCCATTAAATATTCGTAGATCAGCGGACCGCCTTTTTCACCATGTGACTGTGGTAATGCTACTCACGTGGTACATATAAGCCCCGGCAACATTTTAATATTCATATATCGGGGTCAGTTCACTGTATTGCAAATGTGGTCTGACTAAAGTACAGTAGAACCTCCCTTAGTGGACACCTCTCTATTAAGGACACCCTCTCTATTAAGGACATTAGTTTTGATCCCAAGTTGGGTGCTTCCATTCTATTTGACCTCTCTAATCAGGACACCTCTCAATTAAGGACAACACTTGTCAGTCCCAAGGGTGTCCTTAATAGAGAGGTTCTACTGTATGTTCAATAGCGCGTGTCGGCGGGTTTTATGCCTCACGGATTGGCTTCAAAAGGCGATATTCAGGCTGTTTGTAATACAGGGTGTTCCAAAATAAACGTTCCAATGAACCCTGCTGGCGGTCAAGCAACAACTTGCTGATGATTATTGCTTTTATAAAAAAAATCAATAAGCTTTATGGGCATTTAGCTATGAACAGAGGGAGCATTGTTACCGGTATGCCAAGGGTAATAGAAAACGATTGGTGGCAATTTCATTTTCCTTGATTCATTTTGTCAGACATGAAACACTAAAATTAAAATGTAAAGATTCATTTTTTATTCAACAGTTGATAAATCCTGAACAAACAGGTTCTCAAACAAAAACAACATTCTTACATAAAAATTTCAACACATTGACATCTTAAGTCAACAAATCAACTAATTAATGTCAATCTCGTCATCAAATCCAAGTCCATCTTCTTCAAAATCGTCCATCTCCTGATTGTCTAATAGCAAATCATGGTCAGCTGCTGCTCCATCATGCATAAGCCCGGCCACGTCCCACAACCTCACGATGGCCTCAGGCACTATTGCATCCCATGACCTTGAAACAATGTTCAAAACGGTTTCCCATTGAATTTTTGGACAACTTCCATTTGCATCCGTATTGTTTTTTTTCCACCTTTTCCATTCGTTGCGCGTTCTTGATTTGAAGGCCCGCATAACTGTACAATCCAATGGTTGCACAATCGAGGTACACCCAGGGGGAATGAACTGAGTAACGACATTAACATCAGCGGCTTGAAGTTGAAATTCTTCCTGCAGATGAACACGACAGCGATCCATTATCAATAGCGAATTGTCCTCTACCTCCTCTCTTTCGATTCCATCAACAAAAGGACAGAAAACCTCAGTGAGCCAGAACTCCAAAGCTTCCTGTCTAATCCATCCAGTTGGCGTTCCAATCACCTGAAAATACAGGAAACCTGGTGAACGCCTAGTGTTTTATTTTACAACACAGTGAATGTGCTTCAAAAATTGAAAGACATCAACTTTTACTGTTTTAATACATGTCTAATACACCTAGGTATACCGGGGCATTAAAATGATGACTGAGGCAACGTGCAAGACAAACTTAGACGCCTGCCGTTTAGTTGAGTGTTTAACTATAAACAGAACACATGTTTTTTTCATAATTTGTGTTTTGAAACACATCTTGAGTAAAAAAACGTGTCATAAGTGTTTTGAAACTGTAACAGAAATAACACGTAAATGTGTTTTCTTTAAAAACATCCAGATTTACAGTGCAGCCAGAAAAACTGGTACATGTCTTCAGTTGTCTAACACTAAGATAAATTTACAATTGATAGTCATCGAACCAACATTTCATACTTTTATTTACAATTTTTATAGCAAAGCGGTGTTTGTCGGGATTGAAAAGAAATCAATTTTTTACCTACCCGTACATTATCAGGACAATTCTGCCGCAGTCGCCGTACCAATGGGCCTTCCTGTGCAGCTTTGATGATGACAAAAGCTGGTGCTTTTTCTCCTTCTCTGGTACAGCAAAGTGCGACTGTACACCCCAGCTTATGGTTCCCTCTGCTGCTCTTGATGTTAATTTGTTTTTGGCCCTTTTCGTTATAGGTTCTGTTGTGCATGCTGTCCATCACCATGAAAGTCTCATCCATGTTCGAAAATGTTTTGTAAGCCACATCCTCAATCATTCTATGGATCATTTGTCGGAACTCCGCCACCATTTCATCAACATTTTCAGGCAGAGTCTGCGCATCCTTAGTCGCCTTTCTTCTTGAGATTTCCTTTCTGTAAAAAAAGGCAATGTTGTAGTTTCGATCTCGTACTACGTATACACTGTAAATCTGGATGTTTTTGAAGAAAGCACATTTACATGTTGTTTCTGTTACAGTTTCTAAACACTTATGACACGTTTTATTTATTCAAGATGTGTTTAAACAGTAAAAATTGGTGTCTTTCTATTTTTGAAGCACATTCACTGTGTTAAAGTTGTAAAATCAAACGCTAGGCGTGCACCAGGTTTACAGTGTAGAAAGATTAGGAACAAACTTTATGAAACGTATTTTGGTAGGTGTGATTTTGAGCTTATAATAGAGAGTTGTTTTGATGATGTTCAATCTTATTGTATTGGATGTTTTCATGCGCAACATCTTAATTGATAGGATTATCACACGGAAAATAACTCAAGTTACCTTTTTGTAAATCTTTCCATCCATCCCACAGATGCAGTAAAATTCGAATGTTCTGGTTTCTTGAGGATGATGTCCATCTTTGCCTCATCCGGTAACTCATCCCACCATTGTGCCCATATTAGCTCAGCTCTATTTCTGATGTCTTCTGATGAAACCGGCAGCCCAACGCGTCGAACACTTTGAAACCATTCCAAGAGACGTTCCTCCATAACAGGCCAATACGCTGGAAAGGAATACAGCATTGTTAAAGAATACAGCATTGTTAAAATAACATCATAAGTAGTTCTAAGATAACCTTTACATTGCTCTTAACTCATTCACCCCAACGACGCTAACCCAGAATGTTTAATGACATTTTCCGATTGGTGGGATTTTTTTTAAATTGAAGAAATGTTCTTCATTAGCAACAAATGAACAAGTTTTCTTCATAAGTTTTTCTCTCAAAAAACAGAATTTTGAAACTTACCAGAAGATGTTGTCTGCTGAGGCTCTGTACTGGCCGAGTTAAATTTCAACGATGGTTTCATATCGTCCTAACAGCTTCATGCAACATGGGTGTATGCTAATGTATTTAAAAGGGTTAACGTACCAATTCCACTATCCTTCACTTTCCTTTCTTGGCCTTTCGTTTTACTTGATGCAAAGTTGTCCCGAATCCGCTCCTCATTGGTCAACCAGGATAGAAAAGTTGTCCTCTTTAACATCTGATCGGCTGCAAATTTGCTCGCGGATCTGTCCTGCATTCGGAATGCATCAATGTACTTTAATTTCTGTTTTACAGAATAAGACGCTCGAAGTAAACCTGCCATTTTGTAACGACTGCACACATTAAGTCATAGGCGTAGGCCAAGATCAAAACATTCACAGAAGGTCTTGGACTCCCCATACGAGACTTAGAAACTAGATTCATATCACTTTTCCAATACACTTGACCAACCCCGATAAATGAATAGGGGCATTGCAACTTTAATGTTGGGACACCTTGTATTTCAAACAACCTGAATATCGCCTTGTAAAGCCAATCCGTGAGGCATGAAACCCGCCGACACGGCTATTGAACAGACTTTTGTCCGATCACATTTCAATTGCATTTGAACTGACCCCGATAAATGAATATTAAAATGTTGCCGGGGCTTATAATGTACCACGTGAGTAGCATTACCACAGTCACATGGTGAAAAAGGCGGTCCGCTGATCTACGAATATTTAATGGACTGTCGGTATAACTGAGTAGGTACAGTATGTGATGTATCCTTGCTAGGAGTACCTACCATAAAAATATCATCGAAAACAAGTTACTAACAGGCAAGATATTGTACTTTTTACTTTTTTGAGCTTTGGCCCTCTGGTGGCCAAGTCGAGAGTCAAATGAGACTGAAATTCAGTGTCAGCGGTACATGACGTAGGGGGAGTCATGTGTACCAAATTTCAAGTTAATAGCTTCAGCAGTTAAGAAACATGCCATATTTACACTCTAACGGAAAACTTACGCCATTTGAGCTATGTGACCTTGAAATTTATCTCAAATCAAAAACCCGAATGACATGTAATGTATCCATGCTAGGAGAACCTACCATAACAATATGATTGAAAATGAGGCACTCATAAGAGAGATATCACCCTTTTTAGGTTTCAAATTCTGGCCCCCTGGTTGCCAGGTTAAGAATCAGATCGGGCCGGAATTCATAGTCAGAGGTCAGCTGACCTTGAGGGTCCTGTGTACAAAGTTTCAAGTTCAAAGCCATAGCGGTTAAGAAACGTGCCGCTGATTTTGAAACAGGATACGACGACAACGGACAACGGACACTGAGGTGTTGTATAGACTCCCCTACGGTGAGCCAAAAATCAGGCACTTATTACAACTTCCTTGTCAGACTGTGCTGACAACAGCCAAAAGAAGTGTTTTATATATATGATACCCTAATATGTTCATGACCTGACCATTACAAGTGCTAGAGTATAGATGGTGTTTTTGTATTGGTCTGTGGCTTGTTTACGTTATGCCCAGCTTTGCTGTATTGCCAATAGCCAGGGTCAATGCATCCAGGATTTCAGTACACAACACAATCATAATGAACCGGCCAGGGAACATTGTGCCCACCGTATAGATATTTGGTGCTTTGGAATTCATCCTGGTTGAGAAACATTGTACATGTATAGTATATAGGTCAAACCAAAGTCGGTATGACATGTGATGTATTGTTGCTTGGAGTAAGTATCATAACTAAGAATATCATCAAAAACAAGTCACTAATAAACGAGATATTGCACTTTTTACCTATTTGATTTTGGCCTCCTGCTGGCCAAGTTGAGAACCAGATCAGATCGTAATTCGGTGACAGTGTCCTCGGTTACATGACGCAGGGAGTCATGTGTACCAAATTTCAAGTTCATAGCTTTATTGGTTAAGAAACGTGCCATAGTTACACTCAAACGACCAATTTACGCCATTTGACCTCTGTGACCTTGAAAAGCAGGTCAAATCAAAAACTCATATGATATGTGTTGTATCCTTGCTAGGAAAACCTACCATAAAAATTTTATTCAAAACGAATCACTAATAAGCGAGATATCACACTTTCTAGGTTTTCACTTTTGGCCCCCTGGTGGCCAAGATGAGAATCAGACCCGACTGAAATTCAGGGTCAGAGGTCACCTTACCTTAGGGGGTCCTTTGTACAAAGTCTCAATTTCATAGCTGTAGGGGTTAAGAAACGTGCCACAGTTACGCTCAAATGGCCAATTTATGCCATTTCACCTGCTGCGACCTTGTCAAGTAGGTCAAATCAAAAACCTGTATCATACTTGATGTATCCTTGCTAAGAGTATCTACCATAAAATTTTTACCAAAACGAATCAGTAATAAGCGAGATATGGCACTATTCAAATTTTTGCTTTCGGCCCCCTGGTGGCCAAGTTAAGAATCAGACTGGACCGAAAATCAGTGTCGCAGGTAATCTGACCTAAGGGGTCATGTGTACCAAGTTTACAGTTCATAGCTTTAGTGGTTAAGAAACGTGCCATAGTTACACACAAACGGCCAATTCACACCATTTGACCTTAAAAATACGGTCAAATCCAAAACCCGTAATATATGTGATGTATCCTTCCTCTGAGTACCTACCATGAAAATGTAATTGAAAACAAGTCACTATTAAGCGAGATATTGCACTTTTTACATTTTATAGTTTTGGCCCCCTGGTGGCCATGTCGAGAATAAGATCAGACCGAAATTCGATGTCAGAAGTTAAATGATATAGGGAGTCATGTGTACCAAATTTCAAGTTCATATCTTTATTAGTTAAGAAACGTGCCACAGTTACACTCAAACGGCAAATTTACGCCATTTGACCTCTGTGACCTTGAAAAGAAGGTCAAATCAAAAACACGTAAGATATGTCATATATCCTTTCTAGCAGTACCTACCATAAAAATTTCATCAAAAACAAATCACTAATAAGTGAGATATCACCCTATTTATATTTTCAGTTTTGGCCCCCTAGTGGCCAAGTCAAGAATCAGACCGGACGGAAATTCAGTGTCAAAGGTCATCTGACCTAGAGGGTCATGCATACAAAGTTTTGAGTCCATAGCCCTAGCAGTTAAGAAACGTACCACTGTTTTTGAAATAGGATATGACGACGACGGACAATGGACGACAGACGACGGACACTGCGCTGTTATATAGACTCCCCTACGGTGAGACAAAAATCCAACTCTACAGACGCAGTGGACCAACCTCGTTCCTCACCCTTACCACTGCCACTAGTGTAGAGCTTTCTGGGGTTTTGTACCGACGGCCACAACGAATTGGTGGGTGAATGCAGTACCGATAGTTTATCAACTGGCGGGAAGGGGTGATGTAGTAGAAATAACACTTTGTGATTTATTTTCACAAATGAGGTAGTCGTATTCCCAGTTTGCTTAAGAAACCTGAGATTTCATAGTACAAAGATGTTTGCGTGTAATCGATTAGATTGTTGTTTATTCACATGTAGGTCAACTAACATTCAACACAGCGCGTACATAGACCATATAAACCATGGGAGAAACGCAGTGTAGGAAAGAACTGTATAAATATCAGCTACGCTATTGTGTATGCCAAAGTGGTCTACGTCGAGCATTCTTATTCGGTGACAGAAATGCCCTTACAGTTTCGTTACAGCAATGCCCATTGGCTATTCGTCCAGCCTCACGAATTCCCGCCATCTGTGGCTGTCCAAAAGGTGACCAAATTAGGATGATGCGATGGGCTGCCCACTAGGAAGTCTAAAAAATCCTGGCTGGTTACTCTTTTCTGAGTGTGCCATTTCAGAAGATCTAAAAGATTTTACAACGATGTGCACATTACCAATTTCATTGCATAATGCATGAAAAAGGTTTAAAAAGCAAAAAAAAACTTATGCACGAAAGGAAATGAATATCAGAAGGAAGAATTACACATGCTTGCATTGCAGCTTTCAACTACATGAGAAAAGCAAGAAAATGCCTGATGTCTTATTTTTCTGATTGAACATACCTCCGCAAATGTGACAACTCTATGGTAGGTTGGTCACTCTCATACTGGTGGTCATCATAATCATAACGGAGATATTTATTGGTCAAAAGATTCATTCCTCCCAACTCCAGCCAACCTGAAAATAATTACAAAGGCTCATTTAGATAATTGATAGACAAACATTAGTAAAACCTGCTGCTTTAAGAACAAAATTCTACAGTCAGAGACAACTTTCTGATATCTCGCAAACTGTCCAGAAAGTTTACATCGTCCCTCATTTTAAGACTCCCGGAACAGTCCATTTCGTCATCCTGATCGTCTGTTCTCATGGACTGCCTTCAGATACTACAGGGTTTTCTGTCGCCAGTTCATCTCTTCAAATGGTAAAAAACTAAAACAGGGCATGACCAATGAGCATACAACGTACATGCGATTCTTTCAAGCATCATAAAACAGAAAAAGATCTGCCAACTGTGGAGGGCCCGTTAGCTCAGTAGATAAGAGTGCTTTGGTTCGGATTCCACGAGATCGACTCTCGTCCTGAATTAGTAAATACAGTCGTTTTTGGCTCTAGGTCAAAAAGTAGTGGATAGATTCCAATTTGTGGAGCCGATTTATAAGGGTTCAACTAACAAAATTTAATACTCTCACTCCCAGATATGAAGTTTGGCTGGTAACCACCACCAACCTAACAATAACTTCAATTCAGGGGGTCAACAAAACATTTGTGACTAATGAAGACTACTGAAGCTGGTGTTAATTAATTCTGAATGATATGCTTACTTGAAATGAACAAGAAAAATCTTTGGAAAATCCTGGAACAGATCAACACATTGTTCCTCGTTTATTTCCACGTCAACAGATGATGCCTTTCTCAGGACGGACAGGAGAGTTGTCAGGAAGGTATTGATGCGTTCAAAGGTGGGCAGCCTGAAAAGAAAGAATTTTATCCAGTTTTTTAAAGCTTTTGGAAAAACTGGCTTATCACTCAATGTACAGAGTGTTTCAAGTTCAGTTGAAGGGGTTTATGTAATTATAATATAATATATAATAATGAGTCTTTTATATACGGCAATTCCGTGACACTATAGTTCTCGCTCAAAGCGCTTTGGGATATAGGCCTACCTTTCAGCTGGGATCATCACACCTTATGCAGAGATTACAAGTGTTAAAATGACATGAAGGTTTCTTGTCCAGCGCCAATCATAATTGAGCACCATCATCCAGAACTTAAGGTGCAAAAATGTGGTCAGTTCACTTCATTTAATAAAAGGTTTTTCATTTATTCAGCATACATTCATCAAAAGTTTTCAACATTCCAGACATCTGGCAGCCAATCCTCTTGCTAAGCAACACCTTCAACGTGCCTGCCCATCTCCTCTCTCCCAACAAAGTACATACTAAATATAAATTTTAGCAATGCCTTTCTGTAGACAGGTAAGTATATTATAGAAATGGTGCCGAGTCTGCGTGCAGACTCTGGAGTCTCGCCAAGGATGGGGATTTAGGAGTGGCGGGAGGGGAATGTTGGATGATTTCAGGGCTCTTATGTGAGGGAGGTGATGGGGTGGTGGCTACATTTCAGAAAAAAGAAGAATAAACCGATACATGATGCACACAAAATGGTGTTGGTCAGAATACGTTAGAAGTCGTAAAACTACAAATAGGCCTATACAAATAAAGTCAGCGGAATTATTTTTTTATTTCATGCCCACATTCGCTAAAACTTTGTCTAGATCACTGACCGGAACCGCGACTCCAGACCGGGCCATAATGCATACACAGTGTTAGTGTACAGAGACATACATTGTTGTCCCTAGGTAGGCACCGGTTGTAACTGGGGGGGGGGGGGGGGAAGAGAATTTGGCTGCAACACAAAACTCTCAGCCGAGGCCACTCGGGCATGGAGGAGACTAAGAAGTTTCAACAAATTCGTATTCATAATCATAATAGCAGCACTACGGCATTGTTTGGTCGTGAATTTCTATCTAACTGGACCACAAGTAATTACGAACGCCGGACCGGTGTACCGTACCTTTGAATAAAGGAGGACTAGGCTATCAGGCTATAGGCAGGAGGACGAGGATGGTAATTCGGCCATCTTCAAGGTCGAGTGACTAGTATACAGAGTAAGGGCCCTTCGTCATGTCAGACTTAGCACTAAATACATCGCTCGGAGTTCACTTTATCTTTTGAGCAGCGGAATTAGTGATTTTATCATGGCTGTCATGGCCATGATGGCTGTAATTCAAAACTCGCACATGTCATGGCGATTTGCAACATTGGCGATTTACACACTGGGGGATGTCGGAATTTGTCAAGTGATAATAGATGCCGCTGCGGTAAGTTCATAACTTCCTAACGCGGGAAACACGAATGTGCACGAGTTGACGATTTACCCGGGCGATTTGCACATGCATGCAGTGCTACTACTGGGATTTTTAGATAACGTCCATGCCCCATGTAGGATTAAAGAGGGAGTTGCATGGAGGTCATGTAGAGTTTTTTACAGTTTTTTTCTTGTCGGGTGGGGGTTTACGACAGCAGATTAGTACGGCAGCAGATTAGTGCCATAAAAAATAAAATATTATCTCGTTATTACGCGATCTTTTCTCGTTATTACGCGATCATTTCTCGTTATTACGCAATCTTTTCTCATTATTACGCGATCTTTTCTCGTTATTACGCGATCTTTTCTCGTTATTACGCAATCTTTTCTCGTTATTACGCGATCTTTTCTCGTTATTACGCGATCTTTTCTCGTTATTACTGTTTCAGGATGGGGTAATATATTCTTTAAAACCACGGATTTATGCAACATCAATTTAATATTAATCATAAAATACAGGAAGCCATCTTAGAAGCCCCGAACGTTGTTGTAATTGTTTCCATGCCCGATTCCGGGCTAGCCTGAACAAGCTGATTATGAGACATCTCCCCCTTTAAGAGAATAGTCCATATGAGGGATAGTCAAAGTCCAACATTATTCAGTTCAGCTTTAATTGTTCTATGAGCACTATTTAGTTCAGCTTTAAATGTCTTGCAAACACCAATTCCAACATTCAAACAAAGCACAGAATTAACCATCCTTGTAATAACTAGAAAGTCAAAAAAAATACTCTTAAACACAAGGCAAAATTTAAACTAGTCTTGTAGAGCGATCCAATGCGCCAACCAAAACAAACGCAAGCAATCTGGCTTGTTTTAGAGAATTACACCACAAAAACATGCTATTATGTTATCAAAACATACACAAAACAGCAAAAATCAAGAAAAATCAACAAGGCCTGAACTCACAGGGTCATGGTAGACGACAATCCCCTGTCGCACTCAAGACGGGTCTGTATTATTGGACCCAACACAGTCTTGATGCATCATCCAAATTAGGCCTAAGAATGTCAATGTCTATTTTGCAACGTAGTCTTTCGACCACACTGGGGGTTTGATATCTCTCCCAGATCTTGTCCTAGATTCCACCATAGGTGGCGTTACCGGTTGAGAAGGTGACGCAGGTGGCTCTGATGATGACGGAGCTGGCGTTCCAGCAAGATTCCTGGCAGGCGACATTGGCCTCGTACGATTCCTGGACGATTGTGGACGAACGACGTTGGCTGTTGAAGAACTGACACTTGGAGGTTCACCGGTATGCACGTTCGACGGAATTCGTTGCAGGTGACGCCGATTGCGCCTATAATCCTTGCCTTCGCTGGATCTGATGATATATGATCTCGGTGTTGCGTGGTGTTGCACCACCGTAGCTGGCTCACTCCATTTCTTCTGACCGTCCAGTTTCACTCGCACCTTTTCTCCGGTTGTCAGCACGGGCAGGGAGGCGACTCCATGACGACTATCGTACTGCTGTTTGTACTGCAGCTGCATTGACTTCATGTTTTCAGATACGCGTTTCGCGTCTGGCCATTGTGGTCGGAGATTACGTCTGAGCGTTGGTATGGTTGTCGCAATCTCTCTTCCCATCATTAGACGACTTGGGCTGTATCCAGTTGACCTGACTGGGGTTGAGCGATAACTCATGAGAGCTTTTATGGGATCAGGTTGTCTCAAAATTCTCTCTGCAATGGCTACGCCACTTTCTGCCTGACCATTAGCCTGAGGATTGTGGGGGGCTAACGGTTGTGAGTGTTATTCCCCACTCCAACGCAAAAGTTTTCCATTCTTTCGAATCATAAGGCGGGCCATTGTCCGAGACGATTTCACGGGGCACACCCCATCTAGCGAATATTGCCTTTACTTTCTTGATAACACTGTTGGCAGTTGTAGAATGCATATGCGCTATTTCAATGTATTTTGAATAGTAGTCCATGAGTACTAGATACTTTTCGGACTTCACGGTGCACAAGTCCGTAGCGATTTTCTCCCACGGATACTTTGGGTGAGGGGTTACAATTAACGGCTCGTGTTTTTGAGTCGGCCTTTGTTCTTGACAAAAGTCACATCCACCTACGAGTTCAGCGATCTCGGCATTGAGACGTGGCCAAAATACGGACATTTTAGCCCTGTCGCGACACTTGTTGACACCCATGTGTCCCTCGTCGATTGAGGTATCACGATGCGGTCACCGAACAAAAGTAATCCACCAGCGACGGAAAGTCTATGACGAACATCGAAGAATTCGCATGCTGTAACTGGCACCTGATTTCGGCGCTCTGGCCATCCCTCCGCCGTGAGTGAGATTACCGCCTGAAGTTCCTCGTCCTCTTTTGTCTCTTTTAGAATCTTCTCGATTTTAGCATCTGACATAGGTCTTGTCTCAACCACTGCATTGACGAACATCTTGACTTCTGATTCAGTATTGGATTGTTCACCGCTCAGGGGCTGTCTAGATAACGCGTCTGCAACAACAAGCGTAGTCCCAGGGACATGTTTCGCGCGTAAATTAAACGACATTAGACGCATTAGCAGCCGCTGACATCTAAGGGGTACCTGGTCTAAGTCTCTAGAGTTCATGAGCGGGACCATGGGTTTATGATCTGTAAGCAGCTCGAAAGACTCTAGTCCTTGTAAATATCTGCGGAATTTCTCACATGTCCAAGTGGCTGCCAAACATTCTTTTTCAATCTGCGCATAATTGCGTTCTGCAGTTGTGAGTGTCCTAGAACAGAACGCGACTGGTTTTAACTCTTCACCGTGTCTTTGCATTATCATTCCGCCGATTCCATAGCTGCTCGCGTCACTACTGACTACCGTAGGTTTGTTGACATCATAGTACGCTAGAACTGGACTATCGCAAACAAGGGCTTTTGTTCGACGGAAAGCCTCATCCTGTTGCGGTCCCCATGAGAATTCGCGATCCTTTTGCAAGAGTTCATTCATTGGTTCCACGACAGTGGCAAGGTTGGGAAGATATCGCCCAAGGTATCTTATCATGCCCAACACTCGTCTCAATTCCGATACGTTTTCGGGTGCATCCAACTCCATAATTGCCTGGATTTTCTCCTCATCTGCGCTGACGCCATCTTTATCGAACTTATGACCTACATACCGGAGTCGCGGTTTACGGAACTTGCATTTCACTTTGTTGAGTTTCAATCCGGATTCCTCAATCCTTTTCATGACCTTTTCTAGCATCTCGTCGTGTTCCTCTTCAGTTTTGCCGAAAATGAGGATATCATCCTGCCAAACTATCGCTCCGGTGTCTTTGAGCAAATCACTCATGATGCGCTGGAAAATTTCAGACGCACAGCTAACGCCAAATGGCAAACGTTTAAAGCAAAAACGACCTGCCGGTGTGATGAATGTAGTGAGGAGTCTGCTCTCCTCGTGCAGGGGAACGGCCCAATAGCCACTGGAAGCATCCAAAGTTGTGAACATCGTTGCGCCAGACAATTTATGAATGACATCTTCTAATGTTGGCAAGACGTAGCGCTCGCGCTCAACGGCCAAATTCAATTTCTTTAGATCAGCACAAAGTCTAACACTACCGTCCTTTTTGGGGACTGGTACGATCGGCGCACACCAAGGTGTGGGCTCAGTCACCGGTTCAATAATGTCCGCGGCTTGCATGCGAGCTATTTCATCTTTCACTTTTGATAACATGGGTATCGGTATGCGTCGAGCAGTGTTCAAACTGTATGGTTCTGCATCTTCTTTTAGTTTTATTTTGACAGGGTCACACTTTAGTAAGCCTGTACTACCGAACACGCACTCGCGTATCTCCTCAACACGCTGAATCAATCCGAGTTTTGACGCGACTGTTCTGCTCAGCAAACAGTTACCAGAACTTCCTTCGACTACGTACACCTGGAATTTATACCTGACATTGCGATGAGTTATGGGTGCAAGAAAAGTACCAATAGTTTTGAGTTTACCGCCAGGACTGTCTAGAACAACTTTCGGCTTTTCGAGTTGTGGCATTGGTTTTAGCGTTTCATAGACCTGCTTGGATATAATCGACACATCTGCGCCAGTATCAATTTTGAAAAGAATGTCCTTGCTATGGACTTTAAGTTTGACAGTCCACTCATCGACTGGATTTTCATCCTGAATTCCTGTGTTCACACTACCGATAAAGAATTCGTCTGGTTCTTCATCCTGATCATACACGACAACTTCTTTGACCGTTTTTGATCTACAACAGTACTGAAAGTGTCCCTTTTTGTGACACCGGTTGCAGGTTGAATCACGCGCTGGGCACCCTTCGCCATATTTATGACGTGCCTTTCCGCACTGACCACACGTTTGGTGGGGATCGTAAGTACTCTGATAGCGATCATAGCCCGAATTATCTCTGGGCCTACCGCCACGACCACGCACATGACGACGACCTCCACGAAATCCTTGGGTCCCGGTTTTCCCCCTCGCGAGTTGCCTCGACTCTTCACCTCGTTTACATTTGTTTTGGAACCAATCGTGAGTTCACTCATCTAATTATTGACCATTTCGGCTTGACGAGCAGTTGTGACGGCATCCTCCAACTTCAGATCAGCCTTGAGTTGGAGTTCCTTGGAGACTTCACGATCTTTAATGCCAATTACCAGCCGATCACGTATGAGATCATCTTTCTGCACACCATAATTACAATACTCTGCAAGTTCGTGCAGCGCCCGTATGAATGACTCGACTGTCTCATCGGACTTTTGAACACGTTGGTTGAATAATGCACGGTCATGTATTATGTTCCTTTTAGGAACAAAGTGTGCATCGAATTTCTCCAGGACCGCGTCATACTTTTTCTGGTCCGCTTCTGACAGGCCAAAACTTTCGAAGATGTGGTCGGCTTCTTTCCCCATACTGTAGATAAGGGTTGCTACCTGTACTTCCCCATATTTTTCTTTAAGTTCGGAGGCAAGTCTATATCTCTGAAACCTTCTTTTCCACTCTGGCCACTGACCCGGTTTGTCAAACTTGAAAGGCTCTGGTGGGCTTATTTTTGCCATGTCTGCAAAAATCTATTCTCCTTTGGGTTCTTTGAGTCTCTTTTTAAAGACACGCTGTCACCATGTTTCAGGGTGGGGTAATATATTCTTTAAAACCACGGATTTATGCAACATCAATTTAATATTAATCATAAAATACAGGAAGCCATCTTAGAAGTACGGCAGCAGATTAGTGCCATAAAAAATAAAATATTACCTCGTTATTACGAGATCTTTTCTCGTTATTACGAGATCTTTTCTCGTTATTACGCAATGTTATCTCGTTATTACGAGATCTTTCTCGTTATTACGCGATCTTTTCTCGTTATTACGCGATGTTATCTCGTTATTACGAGATCTTTTCTCGTTATTACGAGATCTTTTCTCGTTATTACGCGATGTTATCTCGTTATTACGAGATCTTTTCTCGTTATCCCGCGATCTTTTCTCGTTATTACGAGATCTTTTCTCGTTATTACGCAATGTTATCTCGTTATTACGAGATCTTTTCTCGTTATTACGCGATCTTTTCTCGTTATTACGAGATCTTTTCTCGTTATTACGAGATGTTATCTCGTTATTACGCGATGATGGTATATGGGTCTATAAAGTACGGACCTTTCCCGCGCTTGATCCTGAGCTTTAGGTCTCGTTAGGGAGTTTTTCCCAAATGTACGCGATGATGACGTGCCCCATTAACAGGACGTAACATCTATTTTAAAATGCGTTTCCAAAGTGAATGCATGAGGACAACCCATTTGTGTCGTATATCACTGGAAACACCCGATTCCCCTGATTCTGCAGGATGTTAAATCGGGCATTTTATTTCTTTAAATAAATCATAAGCGTCGCATTTGTTCCTAGCTCTGTTCACCATCCCAAATGGCAATATTGCCAATTGGGCCGGACAATCACGAAAAACCCCAAATATTATACATTTCTTCCTGAATAATTCTTATAGAGACCATTCTCCCATGAAAGACAGTTGCTTACGCTACACAAAAATCAAAAAAAATCGAGGGTCAACCATTGAACTTTTGAGATATGTTGAATTTTGCACAAATCAGCGAAAAACGCACCAACTGGTACTGGACGGCATTTCAACACGGGGCCGACGCACATCCCAAGTTCAGTGTACACATACGTCGGCAACAACAGTATGCGTAGTTTCTTGTTAGTCGCCTATTGAGTAGCGCTCTAGGTTTCAGAACCCCCAAAAAAACATGTCTTTGCCAAAACAACTGCTGAATCAACGCTGACATACTGTAAGGACCGAGAAATCAATGATTTTAGGAACTACGGTTAGGGCTTGGCCGCGCATGAATAAAAAAAACAACTCCCTAATGAGACCTTAATCCTCGATGTTGCGTGCACTTTTGCATCTCGTAATAACGAGATAACATCGCGTAATAACGAGAAAAGATCGCGTAATAACGAGAAAAGATCGCGTAATAACGAGAAAAGATCTCGTAATAACGAGAAAAGATCGCGTAATAACGAGAAAAGATCTCGTAATAACGAGATAATATTTTATTTTTTTTATTTTTTATGGCACTAATCTGCTGCCGTACTTGGCCGCGCATGAATAAAAAAACAACTCCCTAATGAGACCTTAATCCTCGATGTTGCGTGCACTTTCGCATCTCATAATAACGAGAAAAGATTTCGTAATAACGAGATAACATCTCGTAATAACGAGAAAAGATCTCGTAATAACGAGATAACATCTCGTAATAACGAGAAAAGATCTCATAATAACGAGAAAAGATCTCGTAATAACGAGATAACATCGCGTAATAACGAGAAAAGATCGCGTAATAACGAGAAAAGATCTCGTAATAACGAGATAACATTGCGTAATAACGAGAAAAGATCTCGTAATAACGAGGTAATATTTTATTTTTATGGCACTAATCTGCTGCCGTAGGGGTTAGAAGGTCAATACTCAATTTGTATTTTCCTGAGGCGTAGTTCAGTGAGCAGTACGTGGTGTCGGGGCCTTCCAAGGGTTTGGGATTCATACTGGAAATAAATCATTCAATGTGAACACATGTGACTGCAGTCATCATAGGAATAATGGATCGGATTCGATATATATAGACCTAGGCCTACTGGTGATATTTAGCCATTCAAGGTGAACTAAGTGCCGGGCTAAAGTGATTACAGTCATGGTATTCATAGGCAATACTATTCAAGGCATACTTTTTATTAGTAGCCTACATGTAGCCTATTTCAACTAAATATAGTGATAAACAATGCAGTGTGAACTCAAGTGATTGTGGTCATCTAAAGGATGTTAAGGATATGAATTCATCCCGGTGATAAACCATTCATGTGAAATCAAATGAATGTGGTCCATGAAGGATGAATTCATATTGGAGATAAACCATGCAGAGTTCACAATGAATGGTTTACTGGTATCTTCGGAATGAATCCTTAACTCTCAGCTCTCACAATCATCAAGTAGCCTACGGAGTCACTCGATCCATACTCTGTTCTCTCTACACCTTTTCATCCAACATTAGCCAAAGCCCATTGAGCGCCCTTTGTTTTGATGAATAGTGTCTTTAGTTTGACATTGCCTCCAGAAAGACATAAATATCATCCGTTAAAAACAACCATCATCAGTTAGTTAATCTTTCCGCCATCAATTTAATAGATAACTACACACTCACTTGATACTCACTCACTGCGACAACATGACGTGTTTTTGTACGTCAGTAGTTGTGCAAGGACACGTCTCCACTCTGCGGTCCTGGGTCCTTATTCACGAAGCTTCCCCAAATTTTTGAGCTACGGTACCGCAAATAGGGCCTTACGGTGGCATTGCGGGACCGTGAAATGTTGGTTAAGGGTATTCACAAAACATCCCGTAACGACTCCATGTGAGGATCCGTAAATTGCGCAATGACCGCAACTCAACAAAAAAATGTGAATGGCTGCGGCTATTAAACCCGTCATACCTGCACCTAATTTTGTGAAGGGCCTATATAATAATAACATAGGCATAATCAATGGATAGCAATGGGACAAATATTCCTCTTACATAAGATCTTATTTCCTTATTCATCAGTGTTTCGGCATGCGTTTTAATACACTGGCCAGAAGTTTGCAGAGGTTCTGAAGCCGTGACGATGTCGGAGCCAAAGAGGACGAGAAAGAAAAACTTTACTCCCAACGAAACTAATCGACTAATCGAGTTGGTGGAGGACAACTACCGTATCATTTCATCGAAATTCAGTGACCAAGTCACCCTTAAAAGAAAAAAAGATGTGTGGTTGGAAATATCTAGGAAGTTAAATGCCATCAGTTTGTGTCTACGAACTGTGGAGGAAGTAAAAAAGAAGTGGGACGATATTAAAGTGCGTGCCAAGAAAAAAGCCAACGAGGATCGGACAAGGGATGGCAAGACCGGTAATGTCCCGAGGAGTCCCAAGAGCGATTCTCTGACCGTTACAGAGCGACGTGTCATCGGGATGCTG
Source organism: Lineus longissimus (assembly GCF_910592395.1). Classification (NCBI taxonomy): domain Eukaryota; kingdom Metazoa; phylum Nemertea; class Pilidiophora; order Heteronemertea; family Lineidae; genus Lineus; species Lineus longissimus. Next base: position 15,548,770 of record NC_088309.1, on the reverse strand, counting down.
GGAGCTGCTCAAGTTTTCGGTATTAACAACCGTGACGAGTATGACACCGCCACTTTACTGAGCTATAAGAAAGAATCAAAGGTAGGAACTTGTGAAAATAAGCTTTAATCACATAAGTTACCGAACCCTTGACATACCACACACTTCGGCTAATTAACTTATCAAATTATTGCATCCCATCACAACATTTATCTCGTGCGTTATTTTCCCTCTGGTAGCAGCAGCTTGGACTAGGCCTATTGTTCGATCCGACCCAGTTTTGAATGCCTACAAGGGGGCAGTAGCAGGTATTCCTCCTCTAAGGACGTATTGGCGTAATGTTGAAATACAATTCAAAGTATTCATATAACCTTAAATCTACAAGAATGAAGTTATACCTCATCATGGCGAAATAATTTCCACTATAGGCACTCAATATTACGTCACATTGTTTGTATTGCAGCGTTCGCGTCAAAGTGCAACGGCAACTCGTGCTTGTGTCAAGTCCGATGATGCTTTCGATGAGCTGGAGACACCGACACAGACATTCGGCAATTACTCCGACTTCGATGAACCAGCTGATAGCCAGGACGAGGATTTTCGCGTTGAAAAGTCGCCTCCAAAAAAGACTCCCCGTGTTAGCCCAACTACAAGTAACAGTAAAAGTGCAGGGAAGAAATCCGTAACCGATATGATGCTGGACGTTGAAACCCGCTGGCTTGATGTTGACAAGCGCGGCTTGCAGGTCGAAGAGAAGACTCTGACCACTCTTGAGCAACTTGTTGACATTGAGAAGAAAAAATTTGGAACTGATGACTCGCCAACAATCTATCAGCAATGCTCCTAAACCCCGTCCCAATGTAAGCGCCATCACTGAAGGTGTTTTTAAAAAGCTGGATAAGAAGGGTACGCACTAGCCTTCTTCCGAAAATTATCAAGTAATGTATGCGGAAGCCACTCTGTATTGCAACTATGTATTGTATTATTGAATAATTACATACATGTACTTCAATTCCCGAAATTTTGTCTGATAACTCTGTTCCTTACAGCTTGACCATCCGCATCATCTTGATAAAGTGGGGGGGGGGGGGGGGGGGGGTTCTGTCCAAGTCTGCATCGTCCACCAAGTTAGGTGGTGCACCCCGTGGCACTGGTAAACCATGCTCCTCTCATATGTTATGGAGGACAGCAGTTGCCATGATAACCTTGCAACTTCTCTAGGTTGCCACCTAAAAGAAATGCAAATGTGACCCGTCACAGCAAAACCAGGCGCATGTCGCGCAGAAGATGAGCCTAAATGACACCAGGAGATAATGGAAGAAATTGATTTGCTCATATTTCACAAAAGGCTGACAACAGAGAAATGAACAAACAGTCCGTCTCAACCTACCAAGCTCAGAGCGACATGCGCCTGGTTTTGCTGTGACGGGTCACAAATGAGTTTTACTTAGTGTTACTTAATGTAGGTCCACTCTATCTGAAACCTGACAATAAAGTCAAAGATAGCCAAACTTTAATGGATAACTGTATAGACCTTACAACAGCGGTTTTATGGCACTACTTACCATCTCTATGTAGGCACAACCACCGCATTTTCCACCTCGAAAATGTTCCCTCAATTCTTTGTCTCATACGTCTGTGATGAGAATTATACCTCCTCTCTGCCTCGTTTTCTGGATTTCGAATGGGTGTCAAAAGTTACGGCCCCAAGGGATACGCACTGTCTCCAAGTAGGTAGCCATCGTTTCCTCCACCATTCTGCAACAACCGGTTGAGATGGCATTGGCGCCAAATGAACGCGTCATGAGTAGCCCCTGGCCAATTTGCAACTATGTTGAGGAATTTTTTATCCTTAGAGTAGACACCTTGCACGTTTATTGCTGGGTATTGATGCCTGCATACATAAGCCTCTTCATTTTGTGAAGGGCGCTTGATCGGCACGAGACTACCATCTACACATCCCGAGACATTTGGGATCCTGCGGTCATCACTGTAAAAGCCCTCTTTCACTCTATTTTGTCCAGCTTGGTCCATCGGAAATCGAATTATCCTGGCAGACACCTCTTGTAGAGCAGACGAAACTCTGAAGATTATTCGGGATATGGATGGCTGACTACCGAGGTCTCCCGTAACAAGCTGAAAACTTCCAGTTGCGTAATACCTGATTGCACATAGGATTTGAAGCACAGCTGGTATTGCATGCGACCTATTGGTTGGGTGTTCGACTTCGTCACGAATCAGATCTATAACTTCCATCAAAACATGCCTTGGCATCCTGTACCGTGATATGAGGTCTCTGGCATCATAAATATCGAATGGCTGAAGTCTGTCCCGAAACACTCGCTGACGCCTCCACGCACGCCTGTTTATTTCTTCCTCCACTATCAATGCGACTGCCATTACAAATTGGTATATCTGTAGTAATGCTTGCGGACGGCGCAGGACCTCACGCAGATATGCGGTCCTGTCGACTCAGCATCTCTTGTCACCGAGTCCATCATCCATCCCATCCTGCATCTTCCCTGGCGTCGTTTTCCTCGTACTGTTTCTGGCCTCCAGTCCATCAGTGCTAGCGGTAGGAGTATCTGGTCTATACGGCGGCCACATGCCAATACCATCGTACATCTTTTCAGTAGGAGGGACACAGGTAGTTAATTGTTTGGTCCTACTCGTCTCTGTCAGTGTTCGGTACACGGTGGTACCATTTCACATTGAGAAAGTGGCGCCGACATTTACAGTCGAAGGTGTTTCTCCTGTTTGTGTGGTGGCCCATGTCTCTGTTGTGGAGTAGCATGGAAATTACAACAATTGTAGATACGTCATTTCGACTGGAGACCAATTTTGCTCCTCCAAACTTTGGAGAACTGTCGACATTTATGTGCACTAATCCTATAAAACCAAGTATTGGGCCATTGGAATGTACTTCCTGTTAGTACAGCAGGTTCTGCTTAGGACAGGTCTTGCTACCCGATCCACAATCCATCCAACAAGGTAGGATATTGCAGCTACTGCTGTCAGTTGCATTCAATCAATCAATCCAGCGTTATTACACCATGTGGCCATATTTCTCTACCACTGTGTTCAAGAATCGGTCAGATTTTTTTTAAAGCGAGCAATCAATGATAGTGAGGCCCACTCACAAAATCCTGTTTTTTAGGTTTGATGTTTTTTTTCGGAGGCTCCAATTTTGTTAATAAGGGAGCTATGGTACTGTAAATCAATATGTGTCTTAAACATGTCCCGTTAACAGCCCCTGAAATGTTCGTGGAATTCCGTCTCTTCATTCTTGAGATATCACATCTCAAATATGGCTCAAAATGACAATGAGAATAAAGAAGAAAACACTGCTGACCAAGAATGACGATTCAATCATTGCTAATATAATCAACTTTATTAACAGTCCTATCAGTAAAGGGCATCTTGTTTCTAATTTACTTTATCAACAATACTCCACCTATCGTCTGAAGATGTATACCTAATATGGCAAAAAAAGCGAGAAATATGAGGGTGAAAAACATCTAGATTAAGTATCCACATATTTTACACAACTATATCTTCATGCTGTACTCGTTTTCACTGGCCCACCTGATAAATGCACCAAGTTAAAGAACACATCATCAAAGACAACTACGTCGTACAAAATATAATCACATACAAACATGATACTAACACTGTCCCAATGACTGGTATATTCCATCATGTCTGAAGTGAAAGCCGAGTGGACATCCATGAGAATTAAATTACACAATTAAACAACACATCATCGAAAATAACCATGACATTAAAAATGTTTAAAATCACAAACAACCCCGATACTGACACTGGTACTGGTAGTGTTGGCCGATCTCTTTGATTGCTACCTTCCATCATGTCACTTAAGTCAATGCCACAGGGGTCATCCATAATTATCATTATATTCATATTCATTTTGTACGCAACCAGGGGGAGGGGGTGAATGACCCATTTGGGCATTTGAATTTTCTAAAAATGTTGATCAATATTTTCTTGGCAAATTTTTTGAATCCTTAGTGCTGTTTTTTTTATAAACAATAGCTGACCTGAGTTACTTTTGTGAGATGAAAATCCAAGGAGTGACCAATCGCTAATTGTTCATAGATGGTGAGGAAAAAGGGGAACTGAATGCAGTCAGTCCCTACAATTATCTTTATGAAAATCTGTTTCTAAGTACTCTTGCCGAGTAAAGAGGGGACAGGTCAAAAGAGTATGTTTTGTATGGTTCTAAAATGGATAACTCCTCTTTAAAAGTAAGTTTCTATTCAAAGCAATGAGGAGCAGAGAGGTATTCTAGCATGTACCCATAAAGCCTGATCAATTATGGCTATCATACAGTAGTATTCTGTAGTGTATAGGATCCAATTTGATGTAACATGGACTCAATTTCTTATATTTGATAGAGGAATCGACAGGAATATCGAAATTGTTTTAGATTGCATTGTGTTGACGGTAAGTAGATGTGAGATCTAGGATTAGGAATGCCATTTGGGCCCGATGCCGGTAGAGTCGGGGTGGATGAGTGAATAACAGAGTTAGTTCACAAGACAAATGCCCTTCCGACGCAATTTGGTGATGCTACCTCTAAAGTAGTGTATTATCTCTTTCAACGTTTTTGTATGCCGCTATACAGTTCACAACTTCTTGATTTATCTCAAGGCACACAGAGAAATTATGCACAGCGTGGAGGAGATGTGTGAGAAAGTTTTTCAACATTCCATACAGAACAGATGACAATCTTTTTACACATTATTGTTGATGATATCGATAATTGAACACAGATGGAAAACCGTATACAGAATCGCAGAAATTCTTTAAAATGCAGTTCAAATACTTTTGTGAGATTATGTGTAAATATGTTAGAGAATGTTGGGTCCTCTACCCTAGCACAAAGCATACAATACCTGAATTTTAGAAGAGCGACTGGTATAGAGACAATGTGAACCCCCATGTTTTTAGAATAGGACCTTTGATATCAGACCAAATTACCTTAGGAGAGGAGAGTACGGTGGTGATAGATTAAACATAAAAGAAATTATTGGCTAGCCGTGTACTGCCTAATTGTACATGTATTTCGGTAGTGGGTTAGCTAAGATTTGTCAATTGTGTGTATCGATTGAGATGTATAGTAAGCATACCTTGCACTAAGCACCCTCTTCACCCATTTGATGAATACTTTTGAATAAGTATGAATAAACATTATTAATGATATGTCATTTCATTTGTTTGAAGAAATATTGGAGATGGGTATGCATACATTGAAACTGTGGTGAATTTAAAATGTTCGAAAACGAAAATAGGAAAGACAAGGAGACAATAGCAGGGAATAACATTGGGAGGTTTGGCATATCAGAATGCCATCAATGCACACATGCAAGTCCAGCAAAGTCTTAGCACATTTTACCATATCTATCTGGCTGGCATTAATAACAAGAAGCAATTAAGTAAATCATTTTCAAACATAAACTGAACTGTCAAATCAACAACAAAATAGTCCGCCTAATTTCTAAGGTAAGAAGGGAATATTTCCATTCACAGAAAAATGTATGGCAATCTTCTATACTATTCAACTATCAACATAGTCTTTATCTATCCCATAGTTCCACAGAAGAGTTGGTTTAGTATGCATGAGCTTTAACAAACAACGACTCTCCGGCAGCGGCACAGGCCATCTCTTCTCCCTCGTACTTCCCAAGAGAAGCAAGACTGTTTGCCTGTAAATGTAAAGAAGAATATATGAAATAAATAAATGTCTGGGGGGGGGGGGGGGGCAAAAAGACAGTAGTGAATGGATGCATGAACCATTCCAGATGGCATGGCCCTCACTGCCATCACAGTCATGCTTTTTCTTTTTCGATCATTGAGGGAAATCTGGGCAAAATTGAATTGGCGTAAGTTGGAGGGATCATTTTCGTTGTAATTCTCAAAGGATATTTTCCAGTCATTGCATTCCCAAAGAGTCTGCTTGGTACTACCCACAGCAAAAAAAGAGACTCAATTTTGGGCAATTCTGGCTTCACATTTGGCACAAGGAAGTTTCAATCTGTAGGAGGAGGGCACATGGGTTATCATTTTAGCCCCCTGTTCCTTTATCCAAAAGAACCTGGTGGCTAGAGAATGTTATGGTTAAAATAGAGGAGTTGCAGGCTATATGAAGACTGTCTTGATTAAAAACAATGTTCTGAGTAAAGATTACCCTAATGCATATTGCCCTTTCATTTTTAACAAAGATGGCTGCTTTTCTCAGGTATACTTAACCCTGGGGTATAATTTGAGTATAACTTTCCAATTATCCAGAGTTAACTCTGGCTAAACTCAAGGTAAACTTTACCCTCAGAAATAATTCAAGTTTTGGGTTTATTAGTGGCCATCTTCACCCCAGGGTAAAAAACTTGACCTCACCCACTTGATTGACCATTTGACCTCAGTGACCCTGAAAAACAGGTCAATGCAATTTGCAAATACCCAGGTGACACATAATTCAAGGAACCGAAGCTCAGCCGAGTCAAGTGAAATGGCCTGGGCCTTTCTGCTCAGTTCATTTAGTCCTTAGTTTTCCGATTTTAGCCATCTGGTGGCCAAACTAGGAATCGAACCGAACCGAAATTTAGTCTGCAAGGCTTCAAAACACTGACGCCACATGATGACGTTACAAATTGTTTTGCACTGCTATATTGGCCGTCACACGTGGTCACAATGCAAAGGAAATGCATCGGCAAGTGGCCGTCAAAACGTCATGTTGTGACGTCACATGAAGAACCTCTAGATAGCTCCAATACAATGAAACATGCCATCAGCCAATTTATGCTATCTGACTTCTGTGACCTTGTCCTTGAAAATTTGGTTGAATCAAAAACCTGTGTGATATGTCATGTATCGTCTTCACATGATTTGGTGATAATTGATCCCTCCGTTAGGGTGATAAAGCACTTTTTGTGTTTTCAGTTTGAATGCGAGCATGCTTTTTTCCTAAATTTACCTTATTACTGAATCAAAGGATATGTGCAAGATGTCAATCTCTTGGTTAATGTTCGGAGATCCGAATGGAAGTATTAATCTTTCATGGTCAGGTGCTTTCTTGACATTGATTGAAAGAGATTTTCTGGTGCTTTATTGAAAAATCTTTGCTGGGTGCATATAAAATCTGGCATCGGCAGCTTTGGTCAGAATGGGAATTGCCCGTCTGTTTTGAGGTCTGAATAGCCGGGGTGATGACGTCAGTTTGGCCATTTTCCTTACCGTACGCCACCCACTCTCATAAAACTTACTGACACGGTGTGAAGTGGGAGGGCACACAATGGGAACCACACTGCCACAATGTTGATAGTTTCTAGAAGTCAGCAGCGCAATTTATGTTCACGGCAAAAGTCGATTAACTTGGCTAATTTCAATTGATATTACCCAGGAATGATTTCAAGGCAAGAGAAACATCTGATTGAAGTACTGCGCTAATTAGATTTCATGTCCATGCCACAGATTGGCCTAAAACGTTGGTGAAAACGAGTGCATTTCTGAGCATTCCTGAGGTCACGTTATTGTACGAAAAACAAGCAACAACAATACTGACTCCAGCTTAAGAGAGCTGGAGTCATAATATGAACCAAGTAGATAGCACCAGTAGTTACAAAAAGTGCCTTGCTAACGGACCATGCCGGCGATGAGGATACGGACGACAGATGCTCTGGAGGCAAGCTAAAAATGATACATGACAATCTACAGGAATTTAAGAATAAGTGAGATATGGACTTCACAGTTAGGAATACAAGAATTCCAAAGGATTTTGAACCCTTCCAGCTGAAAACCATTTTCTTACCTTTGCTCTGTATGCCAGTTGTTCCTGGCCAGCCTTGACCAATTCTGTCTTTCCTTTCCAGGCCTGGAGCACACTAGCTTGGAGAGCACGGCCATAGGAGAAGGTCAATGACCAGGGCTGGCATCTCTGCTTCTGAGCATATCTATTTATAGCATCAAGATGGACAGTTGCATCCACCTCCGACTGGCCACCCGACAGGAATGTGATTCCTGAAAATAAGGAGTATAACAGTTACATCTCAGATCCAGAGAGCATGATGGAAGCAATCGAAACAGTACATTGGTAATACATTCATTATTATCTCGATTTTCAGGAGAAAATTTAATTCTAAGACACAAGAATATCGGCTTCTTTGATAAATTACTCAGATTTTCTTGAGTTTCAGTCCCATTTCCATTATATTATGAAAACAAACATCGATAGCAATTCAACATCAAACTGCATTGAGTTGTGATCTATGTAAAGTTGACCACTTAGGGTTTTATGGCACTTTAAGTTAAGAACTTTTATGAATATGGACCCTGAGCATCAAGTCCTAGGGAATGCTACGAATTCCGGTCGATTCGACCGAGTCCTGAGACTAACAAATGTCGAATCACAACCCTCAGAAATAGTTCTCGGTCTTTTAATTGTGTTGATTGCCTGACTGGGGTGGGGATCATGTTTTAATGACCGCTTCATAAGTCTTCTGCAGTAAAAGGGTTAATAAATGACTAAAGTTCAAGCCATGCTTACCAGGAACAGCACCTGGCACTGTCCTCAATAATGCAGTAACTGTTGCCTGTGCAACCTGTTCAGGGGTGTACTTCTTGGAGCAGCTATGCCCAGCTGTAACCATGTTTGGTTTGAGTAGGGTTCCCTCTAGGTAGACATGGTGATCAGCAAGAGCCTTGTACTGGTAGGAGAGAACCTCTTCTGTTACTCTCTGTGCCATCTCAAGGTCATGATCACCATCTGGGAGGACTTCAGGCTCAACAATGGGCACTAAGCCATTCTGAAAATGAAATTCAGAACGAAAACATAACAGAAGAGAACTTGAATTTGGAATACTTTGACATCCGGGTTTCCTCAAAACTTTTGTGCATATTGTGGCATGAGCTTTAAATGACCACTAGGTTATTATAGGCACAACAAGTTTTGCAAAATGTTTATTGTTTGGGACTTGGGTCACAAGAGAGGTTAGTTCTATGTTTGAGGGGAAACCAATCTTCTATAAAGAAGGGTAACTGCTGAGGAGATTTTGTTAACTCTTGCAGATTTGAAAGTCCTCCAAACTAACAAATCCAAAGTCAGTATGACATGTGATGTAACGTTGCCTGGAGTCACTAATGAGCAAGATAATTCACGTTTCTAGTTTTGGCCTCCTGGTGATCAAATTGAGAATCAAATCAGATCGTAATTCTGTCCGAGGTAACATGACGTAAGGAGTCATGTGTACCAAATTTCAAGTTCAGAGCTTCAGCCTTTAGCGGTTAAGAAACATGGCATACATGTAGTTACACTCAAATCGACAATTTATGCCATTTGACCTCTGTGACCTTGAAAATTAGGTCAAATCTAAATCCCGTAGGATATGTGATGTTTCCTTGCTCGGAGTACCTACCATAATAATATCATTGAAAACAAGTCACTATGAAGCGAGATATTGCACTTTTTACCTCTGTTAGTTTTGCCCCTGGTGGCCAAGTTGAGAATCACTCAATCAGATCAGACCGAAATTCAGTGTCAGAGATTATATGACGTAGGGAGTCATGTGTACCAAATGTCAAGTTCATAGCTTTATCGGATAAGAAATGTCCCATAGTTACACTCAAACGAACAATTCAGCCAGGCCATTTGACCTCAGTGACCTTGAAAATTCAGTCAAATCAAAAACCCACATGATATGGGGATTGTGATGACCCTTGCTAGGAAAACCTACCATACAAATTTTATCGAAAATGATCCACTTCTGGCCCACCTGGTGGCCAAGTTAAGAATCAAAGGCCAGGTCAAGAATCAAATCGGACCGAAATTCATTATCAGAGGAGACAAGACCACCTTTGAATACAAGGCTTGAAATAAGCAGTATCGCATAGCACTTTGCGATGAAAAAATCCAAATCCGCGATACAAGCCATCCAGCCCAGTTACAAATTCGCGATTCAATGTTTTTTACTTCCTCGATTGAATTTCACCATCGAGACGGCCCCTAATGAAAGCTGATCAACCTTGATTCCCGTGCACCATTTCCTACCTCACTGTGCGTACCCAACGCATACCGATATCCTGGAACAAGAGCGCGGAGAGACGAGGTTGCATTTATACGGTCAAAATGGCGTCTAGCGCTAGCGGAATAAAAGAATCTACTATCGTGGGTTGGGCCTCTGAATTAAGACCCGAAACGAAGGTGGATTCGGTATGAAACACCAATAAACGGAAAGGTTAAGGTACTATTTTGCCAGCTGTGCAGAAAAAACAAGCAGACTTTGTCAACTTTGCGGAATTACAGCGGTAATTTCGTGAAAGGAATCACCCCGCCCTGAAGCGAGATAACGTGAGGAAACATACGCTATCTGAGCAGCATAAAAAATAGCATCGCAAAGCGAGCATAACCCCTCAGCCTATTAAGGTTGAAGGTGAGATAATGGTAAAGTTGGCTTAGTGGAGTGGCCAGTTTGCATATGGAAATAAAAATTGTGGAAACCTATTTTGAGGATGTGAGCGTGGCGGCCATATTGAATTTCGAATCGCGCCGATTTTCGAAAGGAACCTTTCCCTTACAAAACTGCATTAGGTCTACACCCACAGAAATTGATTCCATCCTCCAAACCATTCTCCTCGAAATAGACGGAAACCGATTTCAAGCACGTTGCCCTGGTGACCATATTGAGAATCAGAACGAGCCGGTTTTCGAAAGGAACTTTCCTCTAGTCACCCCAACGTACATACCAAAAATGAATTTGATCGGACGAACGGTTCTCCTCGAAATTGACGGAAACCGATTTCAAGTACGCCGCCCTAGTGGCCATATTGATATTTGGAACGAGCCCGTTTTCCAAAGGAACCTTGCTCTAGTCACCCTCAATGTACATACCAACAAGAGGCCCAAGGGCCTGGCGCTCAGCTGAGTTAATATCATTAATATCTTCCCGGTGTTTAGTTCATTATGCATGAAAATGGCATGCTCCATGGTATTTGATATCCTTTTGCGTTCACTACGGTACCAATGTTTTTGGTTGACATTATTATGCCACTGTTCATTCCTCAATACTGACCATAATTCGGGTGAAATCATCGTATGAAAATATTTACCGAAACATGAAGTTAGTTTATGCCATGAATGAGGATACTCATTGTCATAGCCTCGTTTACAAGTACGAAGTATTTTCCCACGAATATTCAAAACTGCTTGGCTCCTTGCCAGTTAAATAACATGTGACTATACACAAAATAGAAAACTTTGATGGAAATTGTAAATCATTTTTTTATCTATCAGGGGAAACAAGCTGATGATGATCAAATAAATCATTCATGAGAAATCGTTTTGTTGCTGAAGCTTGCATGACGAAGTTAATGCTAAACCTTTTCTTGTGCTCTACTGCGCCACCGTAGTTTTCTATTTCGACCAGCGATGACGTCATTTCTGGTGATTCCCTACGTTGTCCAATGAGCGCTTTTTAAAATGTGCCATTTGGTATTGTACAGTATGCAATGTATTTTTATGGGAGTGACATTATTGTATTGCTTAGAATGTCTACTTTTTACTCATGAAAGAATCGTAGAACTAAAACATAATAGGCGAACAGAATCATGCCGATTTACTGCACATACTGTGGGAATTCTCCACTTCAAAATACATCGGCGATGTCATCGCGAACAGAGCATGCACTTCCGATATCGTTTTCACAGAAATGTGGCCAAATTTTCAAGAACTAATTTCTGAATTTAGTCCCTAAAGACCTTATGACTACCACTGAAACGAACTAGTGATAATATCGCCTACCAGACTACTTTTTAAGCAGAAAATTGGGTACTTGAGTGTCATTGAGCTCCAAGATTATTGCACATGGCGTAAACAACATGCCGCCATTTTGTCTCCGCTTCGGTATTTCGTACGCCACTTATAATGCACCTTCTCAATTAAAACCAACATAATAAGGCCTTACATCGTCGATTGAATAGGAACACCACACAAAACACAATAAAGTGGGGGTACAATCGATTACGAAGCTGAAGTGAACAGTGATTTATTCCTGGAGCTACTGCTTTTGTTGTGTAGCTGCCATGTTTTGAGAACTGGCAAATAGGAGACTTCATTGATGGCTGACGTCATCGGGCGGGAATTTGAATCGGCAGAAATAATTAAAAGGCAAGTAGCGCCCTTTTCTGTTAAAATTTTGAACTTTTTCTCAATAAAATAGATTTTCAAGAATTTTATCTTAATATTAGAGCATATTTCGACTAATTCTGCTGCTCCTAGGCCGATATAGGCCAGTTTCCTTCATGCACTCTCGCTCGCAGGAAGTAGGTCGAATGGCGACAAATTTTGTTTTGAAAGTAGAGTTTGACCAGAAGTATCCAGAAATGCAAAATTGAAGTCTCTAGGTCTTACGGTTACAAAATGTGCACCATGGGTTTAACAGACGGACGGATGGATGGATGGATGGATGGATGGACAGACGAACGCCACTGAACAACTTATCTGACAAGCTCGGCTGACTTAGTCAGCTGAGCTAAAAATGAATTTGATCGGATGAACGGTTCTCCTCGAAATTGACGGAAACCGATTTCAAGCACACCGCCCTGGTGACCATATTGAGAATCAGAACGAGCCGGTTTTCGAAAGGAACCTTCCTCTAGTCACCCCCAATGTACATACCGAAAATAAATTTGATCGGACAAACCTTCCTTTAGTCACCCCCAATGTACATACCGAAAATAAATTTGATCGGACAAACGGTTCTCCTCGAAATTGACGGAAACCAATTTCAAACACGCCGCCCTGGTGGCCATATTGATAATTGGAACAAGCCCATTTTCAAAAGGATCCTTCCTCTCGTCACCCCCAATGTACATACCAAAAATTGAATTGCTTGTCAAAGCCGTTCTCCTAGAAATCAACGGAAACCAAGTAGCAGACACCCGCCCGCCCGCCCGGACGGACGGCGCACGCGACGACAATACCCCTCTAGCCCATTTGGGCTGAGGGGTAAAAAGCCGTAGAAATCGAATATCCTGCGCCAAAACTAGGCAACAGACAGATTCTCGACACCCGTCTAGGAATGTATATTATCTGCTTATATTCATTCGCTGATTTCCGCTACTTTTTAAGTTGTAGCCATTATATACAAACTCGCGCTCGCCATCATTATCAGTTCAGGTGCCGATACCGGCCCTGGCATTTATTATTGAGTGCCGACGTCATCAATCACGTCAATTAGCATATCCTATTCGTTCATCCGATTGGTCCTAAGTGGGGGTGTGGTTGGAGGTGTGGAAGTTTATGCATGCACGATGCTTGCACATGTCCAAAGCTGTATTGTACATATGGCAGTGGTACCTATTTTCGAGGGGTCCCTAATTTCGAGTCACTTGCTAATTTCACAATTATGGATGATCTTCCAAACTTTTATTGCACTGGTTGTGAATTTGTGTCATTTACAAACCCTGCATTGTACTAAAAACATTAAAAATGCCCACATTTTGGAAACGACAGGATTGAAGCTGCTCTCAGGCATTTTTTCAAACTGCTATTATTCCACATTGATGCAGATGGCAAGGCTCCTCCTGTTTCAGGTTCTAGCACCAATTGGTTTGGAGGAGACTCTGAAAAAAGAGCAGGCTGATGTTGAGCGAACGGACACAGCTACTGGAGATCCTCATGCTCAATTGGAACAAGAACCTGATGGGGAGTTCAACATTATGCTCTGCCTCTTGTTGGATTCGGGTGAATTTTAATGTCTTGTGTCCAAAAGACATGAAGCAGCTAGTTGGCAAACCAGCAGAAATATGGCAGCGTCTCCACATAATGCTAGATATCAACTTCTCAAGATTGAATCACTTGATAATGAAACGGCCAGGGGCCATTGTGCTCACCGTAAGTATTTTTAGTAGACAGTTACAGAAAGTGCTACAGTATGTAGGCCTCTCATAATTTATACATGCATCTGTGACCAGTTCAGAGCCGGCCCTGGCCAAGTGGTGAATCCGAGACTTGTGGTTCCAAGCTTGTAGAGTCTAGGTGAAAATGATAGTGAAGAAACGTGCCACTCCATGACAATGGTGAATATATTTTTAACTTAGACCTCAGTGACCCTGACAGGTAGGTCAAATAACAAACCAGGGTGATATTTGATGTAGACACATCCACCTGACCATAACAATTTCATCACTCGTTACACTACAGCAATCGGCAAAAAACGATTTCCAAGATGGCCGCCTAATTAAATCTATGGCACCAAATAAATCAAAAAATGAAGAAAATGTAAGATAGAACTCAGAAAAGAAAAAAGGAAAAGATGAAAAATAAAAATATTTTTGGCTGTCCTTGACCGGGGTTTGAACTCATGACCTTTGGATTGCCACAATACGAGGAAAAACCCACAAAACATGCAGTTTCGGCCATATTTGAATTCCGATCTGGCTGAAACTTGGCATACAAATAGTGGCTTCTTAGATGCATCATTACACAAAATTAAAACTCTTTACATTGAACAACGACAAAACGTACCAAGAACGGTAAAGTTTTCAACTTTGACCTCTGTGAACTTGAAAGGTGGGTCAATCAAAAACCCGTAAGATATGTGATGTATCCTTGCTGGGAGTACCTACCATGAAACTTTTATCAAAAACAAATCAGTAATAAGCGAGAAATCACACTTTTTGAGTTTTGAGTTAGGGCCCCCTGGTGGCCAAGTCAATAATCAGACCGAACCAAAATTCAGTGTAAAAGGTCAACTGACCTAGGGGGTCATTTGTTCAAAGTTTCAAGTTCATAACTGTTGCGGTTGAGAAACGTGCCATAGTTACACTCAAACGGCAAATTTACGCCATTTGACCTCTGCGACCTTAAAAAGTAGGTCAAATCCGAAAAATCGTGCAACATCTGAGGTAACCTTGCTAGGGGTCCCTGCGATAAAAATTTCATCAAAAACAATTTGCTAATAAGCAGGCTATTGCACTTCTTACTTTTTCTGTTCTGGCCCCCTGGTGGCAAAGTCAAGAATCAGATCAGGCTGAAATTCAGCACCAGAGGTTATCTGATCTAGGGGGTTATATGTACCAAGTTTCAAGCTCATAGCTTTGGTGGTTGAGAAACGTGCCATAGTTACACTCAAACGGCCAATTCACCCCATTTGACCTCTGCGACCTTGAAAAGTAGATCAAATTAAAAACCCGTAAGATATATGATGTATCCTTGCTATGAGTACCTACCACAAAAGTTTTATCGAAAACAAGTCACTAATAAGCGAGATATCACA
Organism: Lineus longissimus; assembly: GCF_910592395.1. Lineage (NCBI taxonomy): Eukaryota > Metazoa > Nemertea > Pilidiophora > Heteronemertea > Lineidae > Lineus > Lineus longissimus. The sequence goes on along the minus strand of NC_088309.1, from coordinate 15,533,504 downwards.
CTTTTTAGATATCCACATTTGGCCCCCTGGTGGCCAAGTAGAGAATCAGATCGGACAGAAATTTAGTGTCACGGGTCATCTGACCTAGGGGGTCATGTGTACAAAGTTTTAAGTTCATAGGCCTAGCGGTTAAAAAACGTGCCACTGTTTTTGAACTAGGATACGACGACGACGGACACTGCGGTATCGTATAGACTCCCCTACGGTGAGCCAAAAATCCTGCGCACAATCCCAATGTCAAATGGAATTGTGGAAAGGTGTTTCAGTGCAATGAACAAGACCAAAACCGACTGGAGAAGCAGCTTGGGGTCAGACAGTTTGGAAGCTCTGATCAGAATTAAGAAGGAAGGTCCCTCCCCATCACATTTTGATCCTTCAGAAACTGTTAAGGTGTTCTTCTGTACCGCCAGGCGCTCAGATGGGAAGAAAATCATTGATGCTGAAGATTAGATTATTTTATAATCATCATCTACTAGTACATCTTTAGACACACTCCCTCTCCACTCCAAGCAGTTTCTCCAATCTATTTTGGTCTTTCTTCTGCAGCTCCATGTCATTGTGTAATACTAGTCTTATTAGCCCTGTTATCAGTTACCTTGGTGTACTACCAACTGTGTCCTTAACCAGGCTTTGTTAATCTTTAGGTGAAATATTGGTCAAGTTGACCAGGACCAGTGTTTTCGTTTTGTTTTTGTTTCATCATCTTCTATAAACTTTATATATTGTTGTGTTCTACACAAAGCAAATGAAATAATTCAAACGATCGTATTATATGACATAATGCCTTTGTTTCTTCATTGATATTTAGACAAGTTTTGAAAGTCCCTGCCATGTGCTTTTCCAGGGCAATAACCATCGATAACATTAGTGACCAGACTGGTTCAGCCAATGGTCCTGTCCCATTTCCCCCATGTGACTTTGTTATTGCCCCGGAAGAAGCACATGGCAGGGACTTTAGAAAAGTCTTGTCTATGGGTTGGCAAAAATTGCTCCTCAATTCCCAAAAGTGCAATACAAATGGACACCCCAAGAAGCAAAACTGCCATAGGACATGAAAAAATCTATTTCAAGCCTTGGAATATTCATAGGTTGCAGGATCAAGACCTATCAATTAGACGCAAGTATGTTTTTAAGGTGTATTCCTGTTTCGCCTATTCAAATGTATTACTAACCTCCCCACAGACGTAGGAATATGAACCGTCCCTTACTATAGTGTTAAAGGCTAACATTAAGAATAAAGTCTGAAATAATGGATATAGCGACATGTCAGTTATTTCAGTACTAATCGGAATAACTTTGGAAAATTATACATAGCTTACAATGGCTTATGTTTTAGCTTATTTTAAAAGGCAAGAAATAAAATAGTAAGAAAGTTTTTACTGTGTGTCAGTATGGTCCTATGGTCAAATAAGTCCCGGACTGTCCCCGCTTTCAAGGTGACTCTTTCAAAACGGTCATGGCATGGTTTGTTAACAAAGTTGATTGCATTTATTTTAATTAGTCAAATTGTCATCACATGGTTAACATCATCCAATTGTCCCCTCACATTTTCCCCATAAAATGGACATGCATCCCTAAGGTTCCCCGTGGGAGAGTCGATTTATTGTAGGGGTACTGGAAAGTAGGCGAAACAGGAAGTAGGCGAAACAGGAAGTAGGCGAAACAGGAATAGGCGAAACAGGAAATAGGCGAAACAGGAAATAGGCGAAACAGGAATAGGCGAAACAGGAATAGGCGAAACAGGAATAGGCGAAACAGGAATAGGCGGAACAGGAATAGGCGAAACAGGAATTTTGTAGGCGAAACAGGAATAGGCGAAACAGGCATAAACCGGTTTTAACTGTCAAGTGCATATTTGGAGAGGTATTCGAAAGATATTTGGTGTGGCAAGTCTGCAGATATTAAAAAAATTATTTGATGAAAAAATTTATCGTGATGTTGCTAATCTGGCAATAGGGGCATTTTTTGAGAATTTTCTGCCAGTTGGCTGAAAAGAGTGCAAATATCAACGTCTCTCCAATTTGTCGATAAGCAAAAAATGTCCATGGTCAACTACCAGTTTACATTTCACCATTACTTGCACGACTATCCGGAATATCATATCAAAATTTCAGATTCACTACCCCACGCAGTATTTGATGCGACGCGGTCAAACATTGACAATTTATCTGCTAAAAGGCTAAAAAAAATCAATGGTGGTCTTGTCTCAGAGGTCTGACCTGGGGGGTTATGTTCAAGTTCATAGCCCTAGCAGTTAAGAAACATGCCACCGTTTTTGAAAAAAGATACAGACAACGATGATGGATGACGGACACTGCGATGTTGTATAGACTCCCCTATGGTGAGCCAATGAACTGGAAAAACTGAACCAAATGAGAAAATGGCGATATCCCAGCAACATTTTAAAAGTTTATGGAAACAGCCATTTAGTAATCTTTAAACAGACAAGGAAAAATCTAAATTTAAATTGTGCCCCGTCTCAGCAAAGAGGATGTCGCACAGAAGATGAGCCTGAAGGACACCAGAAGATAATTGAAGGAATTGATGAGCTCAGATTCAATACATAAATGACGTAATGGGGTAATAATATGATATCCAAAAGTGCTTTTAGCGAGAACTAGTGTCACGGAATTGCACTAAAAGACTCATTACATTATTGTCATTTAATGCTATTCAAAAGGCTTACAACAGCAGAGATGAACAACATGTGCCTGGTTTTACTGTGATGGGTCACAAGTTGCCACGGTATAAGTTTGAATGAAAGCATTAGTAGCCCAAGCGAGGTTTCAGAAACATACACTCTTACTACATGTCATACTTACAGCTTGGCAAATGCTTGCATAGCGTGCCAAAACATTAGCATTCTCTATCATGGCGAGAGAAGATGGTGTGTGCTGGCTGATCTTCAAGACGCATCTCCACTTCGCAAACTGGGCACCGTCCTTCTTGTATTGGGCACAACGTTCAGACAAACCATCCAAGCCTACAATACCAAAAGTACTTATGCATCAGACATACCTTTGAGCAGTTCATTGCGTGTAACACAGTATAGGGCTCAAATTTACAGAGGCAAATTAAAATGCCTTGTTGGTGACCTGCAATTCTACCAAAAGAAAACTTTTTATTCAGTTTTACAACCCTTGCATAAACAATGAGCCAGCTTAGGGGAGCAACTACGAGTAGATTCATGTACATTTCAGCTGTCTACTCTCACTCGCAGACAACAGAAAATTCTTCTGACACCAATGACATGTTCATATGACGTGTTGGTCCTTGACAATGCGAATATTAAAATGTAGGTAGTTTCAGTGGGGGATACAGGATTTCGTTCCGTTTCCAGCGCCCTGCCGCTTTTTTAACGTTTCCCCGTGAATGACGTCATTCCACCAAGCTATTGTTTCGTGTATGGCTTGTATACATGTTATGTTCTACAGGAAGTTCCCGTGCAATTTTGAGTTGAAATTCCAGTTTTCCAGATGAACATTTCTCAGGTCCTTGCAGAGACCGTTTCAGTTTTCTTCTTCTGACCAAAAAATGCGGACATTTCAAGTAGCTTTAAGTAAAATGCCCCCCCAAAGAGTTAAAAATCTTACCTTGGGTTGTGCATTCGTCGTTGGTGGTGTGTGCCAATGGAACAACACCCTTATCAACCTTGATTCCGGGAATCATGCCCTTGTCTTGGAGAACCTTGATGAAAGGTGTACCATCATCAGCCTTCTGATAAAATGTTTCATGGAACAAGATTACACCACTGATTCCGTCGGAAACACTCTTGTCGGCAGAGAAGAGCAACTGGCGATAATGACGACGATTATCTTCAACATTGTCCACATTGATTGAGGCAAGGCGCTTGCCCATGGTACCTAAGAAACAGAAGAAAGAATCTCATTGAAGACTAATCCTATCTATCTGCACGACTACATATTGTCTGTTGTGTCGGTTACGGGATGTAACCAAGGGGGTTCGAAAGATGAAGCCATCACAATACGTCGTTATTTGTTACATATGTCTTTATTGAGTTTTTCTACTACAAGATACGACATATTTTGGCGACAAGAATGCATGTAACTGTAATGTATATGAACTCACAAAAAATCTCCAATGATCTCCATCCGGCACTTTTCCAATGCTTGGAAAGTGTTGTAAATGACGAATGAAGTGAAAAATGTTTGACCATGTGTTTTTTAAACTGTCCCAAGCTCTTTGTAGACATTTCCTACTGTTCCCGCCGCTGTGCTGAAAGTACTGTTTTCAACCTCATTCCTAGGTTGACTTTACGTCCTAGGTCTCACTCGCCGGTGCGGAGGCCAGGCCTACCTGCCTCCAAAAAGGACCCGACGTCATTTCATGCATACCCCTGTTCCAGTGGCTGTAGACCTGGCAGTATCTCACTCTCACCCAAACCTATACCTTTCTGAATAGCTTGTCACTTGTAGAATACATCTGGCCAAGTTTCAATGTCATCTCGACATACAGTCATGCATAGACTGATGCAGCACAATGAATGAAACACCCTGTATGTCAACACAAATTTGAAAAATTTCACCTTTATGCCTTGTAATGTAATTTCAAGATTAACAAGGATGGTGAAAACAAATTTTCATACACATCTACTCATCACCTTGAGAAAGCCAAATGACAACTATTGCAATCTTTTATAGATTAGGCTGTCGCTGCGGCTTTTGTTTGACTTTGAGTTTTTTGCCCTCGAAATTATACCTTCATGACCTTGAAAACAAGTGCAATCTCACAGGAACCAGTCTATGTCAACATCCTGTTGAGTCATAAATAGCACGCGGGGCCTGCTCACCGCGCAAGTGCACAGAAGAAACTGGTATTTTCCTCAAATAATCGTCAGAGCTTCCCCTTCACAAAATACCTTGGACATTTACATTTGAACAAGTAGCAATAGGGATAGAGTAGGCCCATCTGTATCCATGGTAATAACTCGAGATTGAAGAACTAGTTTTTTGGGAGGGTACACTCCAGAACTGATCACCACTGGCTAGCGAGACCCTACAGACTTGCCTGTCCTCCTACATACACTAAAGAGTACTATGTTACATACAGAACTGTTGCTGAATCTTCCTTGGAGCATTACTATTCGTCGTCATGGCTTTCTCTGTACCTCTTCCAGCACCTTTCCTAAATTCCCCCAGAAAACCTACATTCCAATGGAAGTTTTGGAAATCAATGTTTGCAAATTACTTGCTTGCTGTCGAAGATGAGAGGAACAGGTTTTCTGGTCAGCAGAAAAAAGGACTTCTGCTGCATGCCGTTGGGGCCGAAGGCTGGTTACTTTGAGGACTTCTGCCACAGGAAAAACACTAAGCATACCTGTGTTACCGTATACAATCCCCAGGCCGATGGAGCTATCGAGAGATTCAATGAAACTTTTGAGAATGCAATTTTCTCAGCATTGCGTGATGGGAAACAGCTGAAAGTTGCCCTTCCTGAGTTTTTGTGAACCTACTGTGCTACTCCTCATGTGAGTTGTGACTACGGGTTTTACCCCTTCAGAGTTATTGCACGGTAGGAAAATGCACACAGGTCTCGATATTCCCGGACTGCACACCAAGACGGAACCTGTTGCTGTGGAAACTGTCAGAAAACATATTCAGGAGAAAAAGGATAAGTTCAACGCTTATACCAGGGTTCTTCCCCTAAGTTAGATACTTTTTTCCATGACTTTTCAATGAGTTTTCCATGCCAAAATCCCAAAATTCAAGTACCTTTTTATGTAGATGTACTACATCAACTCCAAACCCATCCGCGCGCCAAATATCGATCCGGGTACCCGTGGAACAGGATTAGTTTTGTTTCCCCATTACGGGGTGGTGCTTGTGTCGCCGCTAATTTATGTGTCAGTGATGGCATGGTTCAATTTTTTATATTGAGTTTGCACAATGTATAAATTCTCTGTATATAAAATGAAGAGTGAAGTTGTGTCGCCACGTGGGGAACAGGATGTAACCAGGGGGGTTGGAAAGATGAAGCCATCACAATACATCGTTATATGTAACATACGTCTTCATTGAGTTATTTCTACTACTAGTCCTAGACACGACACTGTCCTCAGGATTTTTACATAGAATTTTTAAATCAAAATTATTTTTACGTCACATGATAGTTCATACTACAATAAGTCGTAAAAATAGCATCGCAAAGCGAGCATAACCCCTCAGCCTGGCACCTGGAGTATAAATAGTGTGGGAGGGGATGATAGCATGCAAATGTCTGCCTGTTACCATCATGAAGAGAGCTCCTGGGCTTTTCACAATGTTTTAAAAAAATTCTTTGTCACTATCAAACACATTTGAATGAATTTGATATCAGACACTTATGAATAACATAGGAACATGATGTATTAAAATCAACCTGAGAAATCGTCTATGTTATGAGATTATGAAACTTTTTTACACAGCACTGTTGAAAAGCCTTGAAGTTGAATTTACCAGCTTGAATCTGATTGGTTATTGCCCTGGTGATGCATTATTTACAAACATTGAGCACATGGCTAATAATCATGAGTGAGCATGCAGGAAAGAACTAGATATGCTGGAGATCATGCATAATAAAGAGTTTCCTACCAAAGTGATTTTGGTCTGTTTTCTGTATCCTTTAGTCCATAAGTATATATCCTTATCCTACTGAATTATATATATTTTAATCCTACTGAATAATGGACATTGTATGATACTAATAATCCAAGTCTATAACTATGTGATGTCACAATCCTACTGAATATTGTTTTGTTTAGATGATCCATGTCTATGATAGGGTAGTCTACTCAATTCTATAATTCTAAAGCATATATATTTGCTAATCCGCATAAGTATTATGATAGATATCCATGGTATCTATGATTGAAACAAGGAGCAAAATCCTAGAATCCTCGAAAATTAAAACTGTCACAAATTTGTCAAAGTGCACTGTAAATTTCAAAATCGTCCAAAACACCTTCTCAAAAAAATAATGTAGTCTATCTATCAGTGCTGCTGAAACCTATTGCCACTTATGGCCCATGTATGGAATCCCTGGCGGATTTGGATAAAGATTTCTCACAGTCTCCAAAACACAATCTGGCATCACTTCACGACATGTCCAAACTATTGATGGGTCATCTGCCATATACTGCTGTTGCATCTGCTGTTTTTTGCCAATATAGAGAGGATGGTTCCAGGATCCCCGGTCCTCCATCATTTTCCAAAATTTTTTGTAAAGTTGTTTCCTGATCACATTATTTCCATTTCTGGATGCTTGTCCATTTCCCAGCCATCTTTGTGGATGAGTAGTCACACATGGAGAAGAATTGCAATGTTGGCACATATCTGCCCCTGGCACAGGAGCAATAACTGGTTCGGATAGTTCATGGTCCTCCTCCTGTGGTTGTGGTGGGGGTGGATCAACTACACCACCAGGCACAGGCAAAGGTTCCAGCTCATCATTATCTCCTTGAATATTCCCCTCATTCTGTATATCTTGCAGTGCTTGATTCTCCTCATTTGGAGGATGGTCTAATTCAACATAGTCCCAATTATAGAAATTAAAAAAAGCATGTATAGCTTCCCTTTGTTCAGTAGTAAGTGCAAGGGAAACAACCTTCAATTCTTCTGCCATGGTGTGATCTACAATCTACTGACTTGAACCTGGAACAGGCCCGCCAAATTCACTATGAATGGGACAGTCCAAGCGTGGGGGGTGCATGGATGTGTGCATCCACCTATCCAGAATCTCATCACGGTAGTCATAAGTTTTTTTCACCAACACTGGCTTCCCCACTTGTCGCCTTGGTGCCTTGGCATCAAACACAAATTTGACGGAGGTATGGTCACGGTTAACATTCGCGTTCCAGTCGATCAAAGCCAGATTTGTCCTCAGTTTGTAGGACCTCTCTCCAAAGACAATCCTTTTGTCGTGAAATTGGAGGAGGGCGTTGTTGAATGATTCTACGTACAGTGTGTCTTTTGATCCAGCATAATTTTGGGGTCTTTTATATATGTCCAATTTGTAGAGATAGTCTTTTAGCAATTTCTCTGCGACTGGGTCCGTAATCAGTTTCTTCAAGGGCTCGTAATGTTCCTCCTGGCATCGCGAATCTTTGCTGCATTTGCTGTGGTTGCCTTGATAATGGTCAATGATATTACCAATCCCAGCTCTCAGTTTCTGTTCATCTGCGTCACAGTTTTTAATGCACCAGTACACATGCGTCTTAATCGACGCAGCTTTGTCAGCTAGCTGTTGATGCCATTTTTTCCCCATGTCCTTTTTTGGGCCTTGCGTTATCTTCCTTACACTCTTGGCAATACCCTTCGTGGTATGCCAGATGTCTTCGGCGTTTCGTGTTTCTTTTCTCTCCTCGGTAACAAACTTTGTTATGCTGTTGTTGTGATCATGACTGTGATAACGTACAGGAACTTGTTGGTCATCGAGTACTTTATAAATCTCTTTCACACCGATCAGCTCATGTCTTTGTGTCACAGGATCATCCACCGTCTTCGAAATGGTAGCGATGTGGAGCACCTTGTGGCTCTGGTCGCCAAGGCAAACAACATCACTAAATTTGGCATTCTTGCGCCAGCAGTGGCGAGCATCTGTCGAAATATCTATCGCTTCTACACCATTTGCCATTGAAAGGCTACTTTCCATGAGGATAGCATCTTGTTTTGACTCTTCAGCCTGTTGCTGCACAATCGGACAATAAGTGTCCATAAATCTGTTCAGGGTTTCTGATGATAGCACTCCAATATCAGAGCTTTCCACGAATTTGGTGTATTGCACTGGCAGTAGTCCTGATGTAAATGAAATGGCCAGGGCAATTGTGCTCACCTCATGTGGAGGAAAGATGGATAAAGAGCATGGTATTGTGTCATGTAGTGTTAGGTTTGATGTAGGTCCAAGCAATTACAATTTCCCCAAAATGGCCAATTTACAGTACATTCGACCTCTGTGACCTTGAAAAGTAGGTCAAATCAAAGACGACCCAATTGACACATTGAATGGTTGTTAGAATTAGATGTACCTATGATATAAAATTGGTGCCAATCGGGCAAGTCATTACTAGGAATAAAGGCATTTTGAAGAATTTGGCCCCCTCCCTGGAGGCCAAACGGCAAATCAGATCGCACCAAACTTCGGTACCTGAGATAACCTGACCAAGGGGTACATGTGTACTTAATTTGTGATCAATAGTCATTGCAGTTAAGAAACGTGCCATAGTTACGGCCTGACGGCAAATTTACGCCATTTGACCTCTGTGACCTTGACAAGAAGGTCAAATTAAAAACCTGTGTGACATATACTGTATGGTGGTTAGATGTACCCATGATATCAAATTGGTGGCAATCAGGCAAGAAGTTAAGGAATAATCACATTTTTAAGGTTTTTTGTATTTTGCCCCCTGGTGGTCAAGTGGTGAATCATATTGGACCAAACTTCGGTCCCTGAGATCACCTGACTAAGGGGTAAATGTGTACCAAATTTGGTATCAATAGTCATTGCAGTTTAGAAACGTGCCATCGTTACATCCTAACGGCCAATTTACAACATTTGACCTCTGTGACCTTGAAAAGGAGGTCAAATCAAAAACCCGGAGGATATATGATGCACCTTTGCTAGAAGTACCTACCATATTTTTTTCAAAATTCCCCGACTATTATTAAGGGAGATATTGCATATTTTCACTTTTAACGTTTGGCCCCCTGGTGGCCAAACCATGAAACGAATCGGACCGAAACTTGGTCTCCAAGGTGTCATTACATAAGGGTACATGTGTACCAAGTTTCAACTCAATAGCTCTAACAGTTACGAAACGTGCCCTGCTAACGGACGACGGACGACGACGACGACGACGACGACGACGGACGACGGACGCCACGGTATGGGATAAGCTCACCTCTGCTAAGAGGTGAGCTAAAAAGCCATGGGCTAGCCTCGCATTGACTAGAAACTTGCCACCATTCTCAACATGTGGGGAAGAGGTCCAGTGGAGATTGTGCTGCTCCGTTCCTTGGCATGCTAAGGTCAAACAAGCTGTGTGACCATCCCTTCTGAACTCCTTCGTGTGCAGATTGCCCTTGCAATTTAGGGAATGGGTCTGTACCCTGCCAATCAAGTTCCTGATAGAGGACCCGGTACAGACAAAAAGTGGCTGCTTGATATCTTCTCTTGCACAAAGCTGGTAACTGGGTGTTACTTGAGGCACAGTTGTGCTGGTCATTGCTGGTGATGAAGCGTCATCATTTTCATTGTGAGTCGCATTATTTTCCACATAAAAGTCAATCACTTCATTCAGGAATTGATAGTTGGAGACCACTGAACATATCCCTCCACCAAGTTTTGCCTTTATCCTGTCCATTTTGTTAAAAAAGTTCACCTTTTCTTCATCGTTTGCGCAATAAAAATTCAGTCCTCCTTTCACAAGAGCTTTCTTCGTCTCAGTTGCCTCATTTCTCGATCGATTGGTACTTTTTCGTTTCCTCGAATGCTGTTGGCGGTTCTCATCACGGAATCTCTCCAGGCCTAGGTCCACATCCCGGACCCCTTCACTACTAGCAAGAATGTTCATTTCACTTTCCATTGTTGTCATTTCAACTTCTACTGCAATTTTGAGGGCTTCAGTATAACAGTTATTTAACCTATCTTACCCAGAAATGGTACAGTCTGGCTAATTACCAGTGTCCTGGCACAGCCTGATGCAACAGGATGAGAATAATTAACTTCAGATAGCAAGTTTATAAGTACCCCCTGGCAACTGACTTCTGTAAATTTGTAATGTGATTTTATTGCTTCTTGTCCAATTTTAAGAAAATTAGATTAAACAAAAACAATGAACTTTTACATTGATGAACAAGGCAAGAAGCTGACAATTTGCTTGACCTTTCTTTGGCTTATGAGTAAGAAAGTCTGGCCACATGTTCAAACTATTTCAAAAGCTGTTGAACTAACTGAACATTTAACCACACTGCTCAAATGCAAAACCACTCAATAAATACTGTAGCCATGTGGAAATTTGGCGGGAGTGACATCACAAGATAGCATGACAGATACTCATCAGCTGTGAACGGCCAATCAGGTCAGGTTAGATACCACATGCTGTGTTTATAGAACAACCTCCAGATTGTCCACTAGTCACCAGTACCATATGGCCCTTTAAGGTTGAAGGTGAGATAACGGTGAAGTTGGCTTAGTGGAGTGGTTAGTTTGCATATGGAAATTAAAATTGTGGAAACCTATTTTGAGGATGTGAGCGTGGCGGCCATATTGAATTTCGAATCGCGCTGATTATCGAAAGGAACCTTCCCCTCACAAAACTGCATTAGGCCTACACTCACTAAATGAAACGGCCAAGGGCCATTGTGCTCACCGTAAGTATTTTTAGTAGACAGTTACAGAAAGTGCTACAGTATGACAATGGTGAATATATTTTTAACTTTGACCTCAGTGACCCTGATATGTGATGTAGACACATCCACCTGACCATAACAATTTCATCACTCGTTACACTACAGCAATCGGCAAAAAACGATTTCCAAGATGGCCGCCTAATTAAATCTATGGCACCAAATAAATCAAATGAAATGGCCAGGGCCATTGTGCTCACCTCATGTGGAGGAAAGATGGATGAAGAGCATGGTATTGTGTCATGTAGTGTTAGGTTTGATGTAGGTCCAAGCAATTACAATTTCCCCAAAATGGCCAATTTACAGTACATTCGACCTCTGTGACCTTGAAAAGTAGGTCAAATCAAAGAAGACCCGGGTGACACATTGAATGGTTGTTAGAATTAGATGTACCTATGATATAAAATTGGTGCCAATCGGGCAAGTCATTACAAGGAATAATGGCATTTTAAAGAATTTAGGATTTGGCCCCCTCCCTGGAGGCCAAACGGCAAATCAGATCGCACCAAACTTCGGTACCTAAGATCACCTGACCAAGGGGTACATGTGTACTTAATTTGTGATCAATAGTCATTGCAGTTAAGAAACGTGCCATAGTTACGGCCTGACAGCGAATTTACGCCATTTGACCTCTGTGACCTTGACAAGAAGGTCAAATTAAAAACCTGTGTGACATATACTGTATGGTGGTTAGATGTACCCATGATATCAAATTGGTGGCAATCGGGCAAGAAGTTAAGGAATAATCACATTTTTAAGGTTTTTGGATTTTGCCCCCTGGTGGTAAAGTGGTGAATCATATTGGACCAAACTTCGGTCCCTGAGATCTCCTGACTAAGGGGTAAATGTGTACCAAATTTGGTATCAATAGTCATTGCAGTTAAGAAACGTGCCAGTTACGGCCTGTCGGCGAATTCAGCCATTTGACCTCTATGACCTTGACAAGAAGGTCAAATTAAAAACCTGTGTGACATATACTGTATGGTGGTTAGATGTACCCATGATATCAAATTGGTGGCAATCGGGCAAGAAGTTAAGGAATAATCACATTTTTAAGGTTTTTGTATTTTGCCCCCTGGTGGTCAAGTGGTGAATCATATTGGACCAAACTTCGGTCCCTGAGATCACCTGACTAAGGGGTAAATGTGTACCAAATTTGGTAGCAATAGTCATTGCAGTTTAGAAATGTGCCATCGTTACATCCTAACGGCCAATTTACACCATTTGACCTCTGTGACCTTGAAAAGGAGGTCAAATCAAAAACCCGGAGGATATATGATGCACCTTTGCTAGAAGTACCTACCATATTTTTTTCAAAATTTCCCGACTACTATTAAGGGAGATATTGCATATTTTCACTTTTAACGTTTGGCCCCCTGGTGGCCAAACCATGAAACGAATCGGACCGAAACTTGGTCTCCAAGGTGTCATTACATAAGGGTACATGTGTACCAAGTTTCAACTCAATAGCTCTAACAGTTACGAAACGTGCCCTGCTAACGGACGACGGACGACGACGACGACGACGACAGACGACGGACGCCACGGTATGGGATAAGCTAACCTCTGCTAAGAGGTGAGCTAAAAAGGAAAAGATGAAAAATAAAAATATTTTTGGCTGTCCTTGACCGGGGTTTGAACTCACGACCTTTGGATTGCCACAATACGAGGAAAAACCCACAAAACATGCAATTTCGGCCATATTTGAATTCCGATCTGGCTGAAACTTGGCATACAATAGTGGCTTCTTAGATGCATCATTACACAAAATTAAAACTCTTTACATTGAACAACGACAAAACGTACCAAGAACGGTAAAGTTTTCAACTTTGACCTCTGTGAACTTGAAAGGTGGGTCAAATCAAAAACCCGTAAGATATGTGATGTATCCTTGCTAGGAGTACCTACCATAAAACTTTTATCAAAAACAAATCAGTAATAAGCGAGAAATCACACTTTTTGAGTTTTGAGTTTGGGCTCCCTGGTGGCCAAGTCAATAATCAGACCGAACCAAAATTCAGTGTGAATGGTCAACTGACCTAGGGGGTCATTTGTTCAAAGTTTCAAGTTCATTACTGTTGCGGTTGAGAAACGTGCCATAGTTACACTCAAACGGCAAATTTACGCCATTTGACCTCTGCGACCTTAAAAAGTAGGTCAAATCCGAAAAATCATGCAACATCTGAGGTAACCTTGCTAGGGGTCCCTGCCATAAAAATTTCATCAAAAACAATTTGCTCATAAACAGGCTATTGCACTTCTTACTTTTTCTGTTTTGGCCCCCTGGTGGCAAAGTCAAGAATCAGATCAGGCTGAAATTCAGCACCAGAGGTTATCTGATATAGGGGGTTATATGTACTAAGTTTCAAGCTCATAGCTTTGGTGGTTGAGAAACGTGCCATAGTTACACTCAAACGACCGATTCACGCCATTTGACCTCTGCGACCTTGAAAAGTAGATCAAATTAAAAACCCGTAAGACATATGATGTATCCTTGCTATGAGTACCTACCACAAAAGTTTTATCGAAAAAACAAGTCACTAATAAGCGAGATATCACACTTTTTAGATATCCACATTTGGCACCCTGGTGGCCAAGTAGAGAATCAGATCAGACAGAAATTTAGTGTCACGGGTCATCTGACCTAGGGGGTCATGTGTACAAAGTTTTAAGTTCATAGGCCTAGCGGTTAAAAAACGTGCCACTGTTTTTGAACTAGGATACGACGGACAACTACGACGACGACGACGACGTACGACGGACACTGCTGTGTTGTATAGACTCCCCTACGGTGAGCCAAAAATGATTCCATCCTCCAAGCCGTTCTCCTCGAAATTGACGGAAACCGATTTCAAGCACGTTGCCCAGGTGACCATATTGAGAATCAGAACGAGCCGGTTTTCGAAAGGAACGTACATACCAAAAATGAATTTGATCGGACGAACGGTTCTCGAAATTGATGGAAACCAATTTCAAACACGCCGCCCTGGTAGCCATATTGATAATCGGAACAAGCCCGTTTTCGAAAGGAAACTTCCGCTAGTCACCCACAATGTACATACCAAAAATTGAATTGATTGTCAAAGACATTCTCCTCGTAATTGACGGAAACCAATTTCAAGCACGCCGCCCTTGTGGCCATATTGATAATCGGAACGAGCCCATTTTCGAAAGGAACCTTGCTCTAGTCACCCTCAACGTACATACCAAAAATGATTTAATCAGACAAACAGTTCTCCTCAAAATTGACGGAAACCGATTTCAAGCACGCCGCCCTGGTGACCATATTGAGAATCAGAACAAGCTGGTTTTCGAAAGGAACCTTCCTCTAGTCACCCCCAACGTACATACAAACAAGAGGCCCAAGGGTCTGGCGCTCAGCTGAGTTAATATCATTAATATCTTCCCGGTGTTCAGTTCATTATGCATGATAATGGCATGCTCCATGGTATTTGATATCCTTTTGCTTTCACTACAGTACCAATGTTTTTGGTTGACATAATTATGCCACTGTTCATTCCTCAATACTGATCATAATTCGGGTGAAATCATCGTATGAAAATATTTACCGAAACATGAAGTTAGTTTATGCCATGAATGAGGATACTCATTGTCATAGCCTCGTTTACAAGTACGAAGTATTTTCCCGCGAATATTCAAAACTGCTTGGCTCCTTGCCAGTCAAATAACATGTGACTATACACAAAATAGAAAACTTTGATGGAAATTGTAAATCATTTTTTTACCTATCAGGGGAAACAAGCTGATGATGATCAAATAAATCATTCATGAGAAATCGTTTTGTTGCTGAAGCTTGCATGACGAAGTTAATGCTAAACCTTTTCTTGTGCTCTACTGCGCCACCGTAGTTTTCTATTTAGACCAGCGATGACGTCATTTCTGGTGATTCCCTACGTTGTCCAATGAGCGCTTTTTAATGTGCCATTTGGTATAGTATGCAATGTATTTTTTCAGCGCTGCCAGTTGCCGAACAGAATGCCGTAGCTCCCTCAATTTCCAATCAATTTTTATGGGAGTGACATTATTGTATTGCTTAGAATGTCTACTTTTTACTCATGAAAGAATCGTAGAACTAAAACTTAATAGGCGAACAGAATCATGCCAATTCACTGCACATACTGTGGGAATTCCCCACTTCAAAATACATCGGCGATGTCATCGCGAACAGAGCATGCACTTCCGATATCGTTTTCACAGAAATGTGGCCAAATTTTCAAGAACTAATTTCTGAAAGTAGTCCCTAAAGACCTTATGACTACCACTGAAACGAACTAGTGATAATATCGCCTACCAGACTACTTTTTAAGCAGAAAATTGTGTACTTGAGTGTCATTGAGCTCCAGGCGTAAACAACATGCCGCCATTTTGTCTCCGCTTCGGTATTTCGTACGCCGCTTATAATGCACCTTCTCAATTAAAGCCAACATAATAAGGCCTTACATCGTTGATTGAATAGGAACACCACACAAAACACAATAAAGTGGGGGTACAATCGATTACGAAGCTGAAGTGAACAGTGATTTATTCCTGGAGCTACTGCTTTTGTTGTGTAGCTGCCATGTTCTCAATTAAAACCAACATAATAAGGCCTTACATCGTTGATTGAATAGGAACACCACACAAAACACAATAAAGTGGGGGTACAATCGATTACGAAGCTGAAGTGAACAGTGATTTATTCCTGGAGCTACTGCTTTTGTTGTGTAGCTGCCATGTTTTGAGAACTGGCAAATAGGAGACTTCATTGATGGCTGACGTCATCGGGCGGGAATTTGAATCGGCAGAAATAATTAAAAGGCAGGTAGCGCCCTCTCCTGTTAAAATTTTGAACTTTTTTTCAATAAAATAGATTTTCAAGAATTTTATCTTAATATTAGAGCATATTTCGACTAATTCTGCTGCTCCTAGGCCGATATAGGCCAGTTTCCTTCATGCACTCTCGCTCGCAGGAAGTAGGTCGAATGGCGACAAATTTTGTTTTGAAAGTAGAGTTTGACCAGAAGTATCCAGAAATGCAAAATTGAAGTCTCTGGGTCTTACGGTTACAAAATGTGCACCATGGGTTTAACGGACGGACGGATGGATGGATGGATGGATGGATGGACAGACGGACGCCACTGAACAACTTATTTGACGAGCTCGGCTGACTTAGTCAGCTGAGCTAAAAATGAATTTGATCGGACGAACAGTTCTCGAAATTGACGGAAACCGATTTCAAACACGACGCCCTGGTGGCCATATTGATAATCAGAACAAGCCTGTTTTCGAAAGGAACCTTCCTCTAGTCACCCCCAATGTACATACCAAAGATAGAATTGATTGTCAAAGCCGTTCTCCTTGAAATCGATGGAAACCAAGTAGCAGACGCCCGCACGGCCGGCGCACGTGACGACAATACCCCTCTAGCCCATTTGGGCTGAGGGTAAAAACTGAATCAAGTGTCTCCGAAGGTGAAGGCATTGTTTGTTAGACGCATAACTATAATTTGGATAGCTCTTTAACTAAGCTTTCCAATGATATCAAATTTGAGACATTCTGATCAGTTTATTTCAACACCATGACCTTTGGAATGACGTTGACCATCTTGGGCAGAACCGAAAAAACTGAAATACCTTGTTTATAAAACATCATACCCCCACCCCTGGGTCAGTGTAATCGTTTGGCCTGTCGTCATCATCCATGTCATCATTCTCATCCTCATTTTCTGTCATGTCTTGACTGGAATCGTTCATAACAACATTCACCAAAATGTATACTAAACTCTTTAATCTCTAGCAAAACTGTGAAGAACCTATTCCTTCGGACGAACTACGAACCCCAAAAAATCACCATCTTTTAAACACAAACCACTTCATGAAAAACGGCAGGAAACATGCGGCAATGCTTAACCGTCTTTGATACACATGTAGGCTGTACAGTATTGTCATCTATCCTGATAAATCAACTACTGGCCACTATGTGAGCTAATAGTGAGGGTGTGTATCATTTGCTAGCAAACGATAGGGTTAAGAAAGTGCCACTGCTTTTGAAAAAGGATACGACGCCGGATAATGCAGTATTGTTTGGACTACCCTGTGGCTGTGCTGTGATGAGCCCAAAATCATGCTTTGAATGCCTATAGCGCATGCATACACTGTAACCTGCGGTTTATCATAAATCAAGGTGTTTTACTTTTAGAAATGCTTACCTGTACTCTCATCAGCTGCCAAGATGCCTTTGCCGGGGGCAACAATAGCCTGGGCAATGTCCCTCAACTCTTTCTTTTGAAGATCAGTAAGGGTGCAGCCATATCGGGATGACATTGTGTATCTAAAATTAAGAATGTAAATGGAGACTGGATGCGTGACACATTTATTAGTCAACAACACAAACGAAGGATGCGAATGTGCAAGGGCCAAGTGTAAGAGTAGACTATCTCCTGAATTGCAGGAAATCAACAGTTACACTTTTTTGACTAAGCACACCAATGAAGCAGGGACAGTACTGAAAGTTCAACTGAATCTTCCCTTAACTCTTTCAGTGCCCAAGATCCTACATGTAAGACCTAAATTTTTAAAGGGAAGCTATGGGAATAAATTGATGCAGCAAAATCAAATATTTTTTTAAACAAATAAATACCAAGTAACATGACAAACAAATACTCTACACCAAGGATATGACATGTATGATGAATATTCCTAGATACTGCAGAAAATTGCATTTAATAAGCAGTTTGCGGGGGTAGCCATGTTTGTTCAAATCTCCCGGGCGAATGACGTCATGGATGCAGTTGGTTTCTTTCATCAAGGGGAGTACTACTCGTTTCCACGACTAAGTTTCCAGACCTTTTTCTGCCCAGGTACCTTGGCTCAAACGCATAGGGAACTAGACCTGCTTGTTCTTCTGCTGATGCACGGTTGTAATCGAAGGATTCATCGCCGGACGTCGACAAAGAACCCGAAGAAATGTCATCTGTCATTCTAAGCATTCGCCATTGTTCGAACAGCTGATTGTCACAATGGCTGCATCCATGACGTCATTGGCTCTCCGTTTGGATGAGAGACCAGATTAAAAGACACCAAGATGGCGGCATACTTGATTCAAAAATAAGCAATTAAAATCATCCATTTCACTCATTAATGTTTGTTTATTTATAAAACCAAGAGCCACAGTTGTTTCTAAGAATACGCAGTTTACGTAGATGTTAAGGTTGTAACTGTTGGTCGAATGGGGAATCATTCCCATAGCTTCCCTTTAAGGTGAAAATTGGTGAAAATCGGCCAAATATACCACGTCCTTAAAAAAATTTAGAAAATAATCCTAGTATACGGTATACCCCTACTTATTACCGCCGTTTTATTAAAACAAGGGGTAAAGACAGAGGTTTTGAAGAATTTTGATGAGTATCTCAATTATTTCTGTGAGATTTTGGGTAGTGAAAATGCCCAAAAATGCCCAAATCCTGGGCACTGAAAGAGTTAATCATGAAACACAAAATGACAAAACCACCCAACAGAAGGAATTTATCAGTTATTTTCATTAGTCGATATTTTGATGTTCTATTCTAACCCACAGCCAAGGGTCAAAGAGTGTTTCAGACACTATTGGCTTCTTAAAGCTGCTGATTAATATTACTCAAAAGTTTTTTAAAAACCCAAACCATGACTTTTCAATTTCATTTTGATGCTATTGTTAACCCTAACATTATGAATATCCAACCATTAACTCTTCACAGGGTTCTTCATTAGCCTTAATGGTCTGGCAGGCCGCCTGACCATTATTATAAGGGGGGCCTGACAACAAAAAAAACCAAACCATTTTTTTCACCCAGGGACACCTCTAGTTCCTTCCATTACTGGCATTAGCTTCAAATGCCCCTGACTAAAGACATGAAAATGTTTTAAAAGTTTGTTCATAAAAGTCAGGAAATATAACAGAAAAAGAACTTTGAATAAAAAGCTCGCTTTTTTCCTGCGCGTGCGAGAGATTTCGTCAAATTTTGTTGATCTGCCAGACCATTCACAGACCCTGTGGAGAGTGCTGCTTCACTTCCATTCCACAATATTGATGGTTCCAACCATGACCCTTCCTTTCCAGGCTATAACTGTGTTTTCACAGTCAGCTATGTTGGAGGGCAGAACAATGATTTGTCATGCCTGACTTAACCGGATAAATGACTGCTCCCTTGGGTAGTAAGACATATGATCAAAACATGGTGGAGGGGTTGTCCTATTACATGTATTATGTCATCCTCTAAATATAGTTTCTATGTCAGGGAGGACTTTTGCTTGGATGTATGATGTACAGTGGATTGGATAATGCATTGCCATTAGGCCTCGGGGCCGATAACTTCCTACTTACTTTACCCTCATGAGTCAATGAGAAGGGCATTTTTCGGCATTAATTATTATACCATGCCCACTTTTCAAACCCCTCCCGAAAAATGTAGGCTCATTTAATTTAGCGGTTTACTATAATAGATGGATCGATGCACTTGATTGATTGGGGATATCGTTTACGAAGACATTGCGTCACGTAACAGTAGAAGTGCCATATTTTGTCAAATCGTCAGCACTGCAATGCATCGTGTCGTGACGGCGGCCAACACCTTGTTAACGTTGTTCCAAATCAAATACTTGCATGTATCTATCACTCTTTCAGTCATAGCCTAGGGGCTAGGGTTTAGCACATGAGCATTGTAGGCTGCAGGGGCCATGATGCATGGATCATTTGGAGGATAGGCGGGGAATGTCGACTCGTACACTACACAGCTGACATAGACATGGCTGAAGTGAAGGCACAGCAGATTTGCATGCATGCACATGATGAAGAAGGCAGAAGCTACAAAGTTTACTGTAAGTGTTAGGCCTAGGCCTATGACAGTACGAGTACGAGTAGTCGAGTGAACAGGCCTTACTGTAGTGTATAACACAGCCGCAATGCATAAATGGCAAGCCCTCTCTACGTTCGGTTGAATTTCGCAAAGCATGAGCTGTGTAATTGTTGTCATAGATTTTTACTGACCACGGGTATGGCATAAAAAGATGTAAAAACCTACGAGATAATTTCTGCCGGCCGAAATCAAGAAGCTTGGAGAAATCGTAAGTGCCCTTGCGAAGGTTGGAAGGAGATGTGCGCAGAGGACGATCGACGAATCTGCGCAGTTCCACTTCCAGGATATGACGCCATAAATGCCATCTCTGGGCTCATCGAGCAGACATCGTCACAAATAATAGAACTCGCGTGCATGCATTCGTTGCGTAATTTGTGAGGTATGTGTCAAAAATATGGCTTTTGATGGTATGTTAGTATGTCTCAAAGGGACTTGAACATAGTGACTTAACTTTTACGTATACGGATATAACAGATTATCAATTAATCGGTACATTATAGCCAATTTAAAGGTTTGTAGCCTATAGGTCTCACTGAACAGTTGGGACGATCGAGGTCCACTTGCCCCCCCCCCACCCAAAAAAATTATAGCTCTTGCGACACAGGCCGTCTCTATGGATAAAAATGGGTCTATTTTGTTTGAGAGGATACTTTTTACGCACTGTCTGGAGGTACTGGACCCGTATTATCCCTAGGTCAGAATGCTAAAGCTGAAGGGAATTATTTTGTGCATGCCCAAAACGTTGTTGTCACTCAATCATTTGCGGCTTAGAAATAATACTCTTTACAGTGACGCTGAAAGGGTGGATGTCGTCCTGGGTGCCGACAAATGGTACCCAGGTTCGAGATCGACTGGACAATAAGCACCCTGGGTGCCATTACACCAGACAATACAGCACCCAGCTTCTTTTCTTCGGACCAGGCAAAAAGAAGCTGGGTGCTGTTTGTCTGGTGTAATGGCACCCAGGGTGCTTATTGTCCAGTCGATCTCGAACCTGGGTACCATTTGTCGGCACCCAGGACGACATCCACCCTTTCACTTTCAGCTATAGTGACAGTGCGCGCGTCTTTGATTAAGACAATTTAAACAACCAAAATTTAGTAAATCGTGCTAATGTGAGAATATTTCAAGTGAAGAAACAGTTTAGTAGGCTAGACAAAGGCAAGGGCTTCCATAAAAAAGGACCACAATTAAAACTGCGTATAGGCCTAGGCCTAGGCCTGCATCAATCAGATAAGCCGGCGTGGCCGAGTGTATACCGCGTAGGATTCAGTCCCCTTTGACCCTGGTTCAAACCCACGATAGCCACTTTTTGGCTCACCGTAGGGGAGTCTATACAATACCGCAGTGTCCGTCGTCGTCGTCCGTCGTATCCTAGTTCAAAAACAGTGGCACGTTTTTTAACCGCTAGGCCTATGAACTTAAAACTTTGTACACATGACCCCCTAGGTCAGATGACCCGTGACACTAAATTTCTGTCTGATCTGATTCTCTACTTGGCCACCAGGGGGCCAAATGTGGATATCTAAAAAGTGTGATATCTCGCTTATTAGTGACTTGTTTTCGATAAAACTTTTTTGGTAGGTACTCATAGCAAGGATCTTACGGGTTTTTAATTTGATCTACTTTTCAAGGTCGCAGAGGTCAAATGGCGTGAATTGGCCGTTTGAGTGTAACTATGGCACGTTTCTCAACCACCAAAGCTATGAGCTTGAAACTTGGTACATATAACCCCCTAGATCAGATAACCTCTGGTGCTGAATTTCAGCCTGATCTGATTCTTGACTTTGCCACCAGGGGGCCAAAACAGAAAAAGTAAGAAGTGCAATAGCCTGCTTAATAGCAAATTGTTTTTGATGAAATTTTTATGGCAGGGACCCCTAGCAAGGTTACCTCAGATGTTGCACGATTTTTCGGATTTGACCTACTTTTCAAGGTCGCAGAGGTCAAATGGCGTAAATTTGCCGTTTGAGTGTAACTATGGCACGTTTCTCAACCGCAACAGTTATGAACTTGAAACTTTGAACAAATGACCCCCTAGGTCAGTTACCTTTTACACTGAATTTTGGTTCGGTCTGATTATTGACTTGGCCACCAGGGGGCCCAAACTCAAAACTCAAAAAGTGTGATTTCTCGCTTATTATAGGCCCCAGATCCCGTCTGGGGACTATATTGTTATCACTGGAATTCTCGAAACTGTTATTTTCTTCCACCAACACATTTATTGCGGTAGTCCAGCAAAACGGCTAAATAAACCAGAAATCAATCACCCTTACACCACCAAACCCAATTCCATCTATGGACTATCGCAAAAGTATTTTTAAAATCCTGAGTATTTCGATACTTTTGAAGCATTTTTGCTGAGATATCGTCTGATCATCTTCTCCCAACATGCCGAAGCTGCGATTCAATCCGACATGCGCTGTGACATGCGCAGAGGCGAGACGCTGATACATTAGCATAAGCTCCGCCCCGTCATAATGACGTCATTATTCTCAGGAGTTGGTCGAGCGATGGGACGATTCGATGGAGGTATTATAAAGAAACCCAATTCGATTCATGGACTATCGCAAAACGATTTTTCAAAACTCAGAATATTTCGATGCTTTAGATGCGTTTTTATGACTCCAGCTCCTCCCTCTGAGAGTTGGAGTTAGTATTGTTTTCGCTCAGATTTCTCGTCCAATCACGTGACCTCTCCAACACTCGATAATGCACTCTTTTCGTCCACGTTTTAGGCCAATCTTCGGCATGAACATGAAATCTAATAAGCGCAGTACTTGAATCAGATGTTTCTCTCGCCTTGAAAACATTCCTGGGTAAAATCCATTGAGATCAGCCGAGTTAATCTACTTTTTCCGTGCTTGAAATCTCTGCCGCTGAATTCTATAAATAGAAACTATTAACATCGCGGCAGTGTGGTTCCCATTGTGCGCCCTCCCACTTCACACCATGTCTGGAAGTTTTACGGAGAGGGAGGGCGTGCGGTAAGAAGAATGGCCAAAATGACGTCACGTTTTCCTGGCAATGCCTCTTGCCAGACCAGTCAAGCATTGGGAAAGCATCTTTAATTCAGACAACGTTAGAACTAAAGTAAAAGCAGATTTCACCACTAACCAGTCAAATCGGAATACGACGGCGCAAAATGTTCTCGCTTTCTACTCTGTTGACATGACGACTACATGGGGACTATCAAATTTGCTACCAGCAAATTTCGGAATTCTAGTTACTGATTTGTTTTTGATAAAAGTTTCATGGTAGGTACTCCTAGCAAGGATACATCACATATCTTACAGGTTTTTGATTTGACCCACCTTTCAAGTTCACAGAGGTCAAAGTTGAAAACTTTACCGTTCTTGGTACGTTTTGTCGTTGTTCAATGTAAAGAGTTTTAATTTTGTGTAATGATGCATCGAAGAAGCCACTATTTGTATGCCAAGTTTCAGCCAGATCGGAATTCAAATATGGCCGAAATTGCATGTTTTGTGGGTTTTTCCTCGTATTGTGGCAATCCAAAGGTCGTGAGTTCAAACCCCGGTCTCTTCTTCTTCTTCTTCGCGTTCGCTCTGCCTCTGGAGGGGTCATTCTCCTGGGAGTATTTCCCCTCCAAGGCGGGATGAGCGGTAATGCGTGCCACTACGGTTTAGCGCCAATTGGGTTTATTGGCCTAGTGACTCCGACTTCGGCTTCGTGGCATAGACACCACAAGTTGAGGAGGGGTAGTCCACCACAAGCTACAGTCCACTTGGATGGGGTCTTTTACTTGCTCTGGAATAGACACCAGATACAAGGAACCTCGGTTTTACGTCTCATGCGAAGGACGGAGCAATCGAGGTAAATCAACTTGCTCAGGGTTGAAAGCAGACAGACCGGTGCGGGAATCGAACCCACGATCTTCGGATTGTGAGTCTGAAGCCCTAACCACTCGGCCATGCTGCCCCTCTGAAACCCCGGTCAAGGACAGCCAAAAATATTTTTATTTTTCATCTTTTCCTATTTTCTTTTCTGAGTTCTATCTTACATTTTCTTCATTTTTTGATTTATTTGGTGCCATTGATTTAATTAGGCGGTCATCTTGGAAATCGTTTTTTGCCGATTGCTGTAGTGTAACGAGTGATGAAATTGTTATGGTCAGGTGGATGTGTCTACATCACATATCACCCTGGTTTGTTATTTGACCTACCTGTCAGGGTCACTGAGGTCAAAGTTAAAAATGAAGACAACAATTTTTGGCTACATACTGTAGCACTTTCTGTAACTGTCTTCTAAAAATACTTACGGCGAGCACAATGGCCCCTGGCCGTTTCATTTTAATTTCTGCCCCATGGATTTTTCTTATAAATTTATAATAATATTTCTTCATTTGTTTTAATAAAAAGCTGACTTTCACTCCAAAATAACTGTCAAAATCATACATCTTCAGTATCTTAATTCTTATAAAAACAAGTGTCAGATGTGTAGTAAGATTTTCAACGACATTTCATGATTTAGTGTTGTCACGTACACGTGGCCGGGGATGTTTACGGGCGGTCAATACTTGATATATACTGGTATTCAAAAATGTAAGTTGTAAGTTAGAAGTTCCGTATATACTGATAGCACTAAAACGGTGCAGGAGAAATGCCGTACGAATATGCGAGAGATAGGGGATTAGTGTGCGCATGCGCAAAAGGACTCCCGTACCTTTAGCATTCAAACCTCTAGCAAGCGCCTACTTTTTACTTTAACACCAATGTCTTCAATTCAATTTCGTGTGCACATTTTGAGAGATGCCGCGATCTTTACACTCCAGTCTGATTGCAGTGGACGATCAAAGCAGTCGGGGACTTTTCCCCCAATCTGCCAATGGAGCGCAAATCACCCCATAGGGAGTATAGCCCAAACGGGAGTTTAACAAAACTGATGATAGCTTGGTTGGCGTACTGCCTGATAGGGGTGTGGAAATCGGTGCAAGTGCTGCCGTCTATATAGATGTATCGGAGCACAAGGACAATGGTGATGCGTGCAACTGAACAACATCCATGAAAGACCGCCGTTGTGTGTTTGTGACCAGTATTTTTCCATTATTTATTGCTGAATCAAATAAACGAGACAACAATCTATCTTTTACACACTGACACAACCACACACAAACATCGCCCATGATAGAAAGCAAATGCATGCTAATTGCAGACTGCAGGCCGAGGGTTTTCTCAAGAGTCAATCGAATACAGGTCAAGAACATTTCAACAGTTGCTCTGCGACCACTTTTTTTGATGCTGTAGTTTTTGGCTCACAGTCGTCCGTTGTTGTCGTCTGTATACTGTTTCAAAAACGGTCACACACTTAACCACTAGGGCTATGAACTAAAACACATAACCCCCCCCCCCCCCCCTATGTCAGGCGACCTCTGACTCTGACTTTCGGTCCGATCTGATTCTCGACTTGGCCACCAGGGGGCCAAAGACAAAAACCTAAAATGTGCGATATCTCGCTTAAGCGACTCGTTTTCGCTGACATTTTTGTGGTATATGGTAGGTACTCCTATTCCTAGCAAGGATACATCACATATCATACAGGTTTTTGATTTGACCTAATTTTTAAATTGGCTGTTTTGAGGGTAACTATGGCACGTTTCTTTACCTCTATGGCACAAATGACTCCCTACGTCATATAACCTCTGACAGGGAATTACGGTCAGATCTGATTCTTGTGACTTGCCCACCAGGAGGACAAAACAAAAAAGTTAAAAAGTGCAATATCGTGCTCATTAGGCCCCATGAAAAAAATTGTTAGTTCATCCTTCCCAGCCCGCATAATTTTTTCCACCGTATCAAAAAATATTATATTTTTTTATTTCCAATTTCATTTTCAATCACTAAATTTGCGCCGTCAGCTGGTTAGAATTGTTTCATTATCTATTTAGTTGCGTTTCTGATGAAATTTCCTTTCCCGACCGATGACACCAAGCATGTCCACTTTGGTTCATTTTATCAGCTGTTATTCACTTTTGAATGAGGAAACTCGCCCCAGCGCAGATGCTGGCCGTTGACATGCCTAACAGATGCCGATTAATTTGGTACCAAAAACGCCACACCCATCAAATATTGTATTGAATGCCAAAACACCATTGACACATCCGATTTTTCAGTGTAACTAACAATATTATCACAGTGATTTTAGATATCTTATACAGTGTTACAACACTTTTCAAGGAGATTCAGAGGAGATTCAAGGTGATTCCTTTGTTGCAAGATTTTTTTGTCTTCAATCCCCAAATTTGCGCCTTTTTCAGAAAATGTGCTCTTCCGATGCTAAATGTATTAGCGCACCTCTAACAGCAATTCGTTGAACTAAAACTTTGCGCGAAGGGAAGTCTTGTGCATTCTATTTGTTGATTCTTTGTATGTCCGATTAGCAAGAAGACGTTGCATTGCACAAGAAACCTGTCAAAATGCAATTCGTGTTCATTCTATTACCAGTTGCTGTTCTGAAAAAATCAAATATTAAAAAAAAACGCCCTCATCACTTTCTTTGGAAAAAAGGATGATAAACGAAGAATTTTCTTTATAGGGCCTTAGTGACTAGTTTTCAATGATATTTTTTGCAGCGGTCAATGTAAACCCTGACACCCCCCTGGTCAGGCGTTCGACACTTTATCACCATTTTTGAAATTTCAATGTGCCCAGGGATCGACCCTTTTGCACCCAGGGTGGTGCGGACATGCACAAGAACTTCACCACCCTAGGTTGGTTGCACAGGTCAGGGCTTCGACTGTTCTTCACCATTGAGAAGACAGACGTACGTCAGGATATCACCATATCAATAAAAACAGGAAAAAAAAGAATGTGTCAAAGAGAACAACAATAAAAACAATCATATTGCCCCAACTAATTTTTTTGTCAAAGTCACTCTTCGAAAGGAGACAATAATAAAACAACTCGAGTGGGATTTGTGAGTGCGCAGAACACGCAAGTGATGGTCTTCGGCCTGAAAAATCACAGACCATCACAAGTGTGTTATGCGCACTGACACAAATCACATGAGAGTTCTTTTATGATTATCATATACCAAGATGTTCGCCAAAAAAGGCAATTCAGTGCTCAAAATCTGTGAAAAATTGCCCGCTGCCGGCCACCATGACATCACGTCATGAAACATGACGTTGTTCCACTGGTGACACAACTTCGTCGATGCCTGGTGGGCGACGGGTATCGGGAAATTCGTGACGTCATCCAGCAGACGAAATCCAGATCAACACATTGTGCGATACAGGGTGTGATACCGAAGCAGATCACACCCCCAGATCCTCCCGCTCAATTTCGGACTTCACGCTCACTTTAAACGCAATTTCTGCTCACCTTTTCACATGTGTGGCCATCCCCGCCATCTTGCCTATATTAGTGATATTATATGATAATGAGGTGATCTGATGGTGATACGCCGTCGTTGGCCGGGCAAGATTCCTGATCGACAGATGTTCGCCACCAAGGAAAAAGCCATGCGCCACGCATTCGACAAAGCTAATTCTCCTGATGTCCAGGCTGTCGACGATTTTTCACCGACATCTTTTCAGCTTATCGCCATGACATCGTCGTTTGAAAAAAAATCCTTCGCTCAGACATCGACACTACATCGATGTAGCGTCGATCCCTGACCAGGGGGGTGTCAGGGTTTACATTGACCGATGCATTTATGGTAGGTACTCCGAGCAAGGATACATCATATATGGAACGGGATTTTGATTTCACCTAATTTTCAAGTTCACAGAGGTCAATCAAGTGGCGTAAATTGGCTCTTTGAGTGTAACTGTGCCACGTTTCTTAACCGCTAAAGCTATGAACTTGAAATTTGGTACACGTGACTCCCTATGTCATGCAATCTGCATTTTATAGCGTAAATTGGCCATTTGAGTGCAACTATGACACGTTTCTTAACCGCTAACGTTATGAACTTGAACTTTGGTACACATGACTCACAACATCAAGCAAGGATACATCGCATGTCATAACAATTTTGATTTGACCTTTATACTATTACATGTAGCATGTTTCTTTTAAACCAGGATGAATTCCTAACTCCAAATATCTATACAGTGTGCACAATGGGCCCTGGCCTTTTCATTTGACACAGCATTTCACTGTAACAAAAAAAAACAACTCCAAACCTTGGCGCAGTTATTAATTCTTGAATTTAGTGACCTTTTTTTGGGGCCACCCGATATATGCAAAGGTTTTAAATCGAAATCCAACTAGTCCTGTTCGCATGCCCAAAAGGCTGGGGTTTTTCACATCTACTTCTGACTGTGATTATAAGGTACATTTTAATTTTTCCTTTTAGACTAGAGTGAACACATTGTGAATGAAGATTTTTTTGAGTGCTCAAAACCCATGGCAGACTCCAGTGTTTTCAGTGCTGATGAACTGACCGATAAACTTCCTCTAAAAGCATGGATGGTGAGTATACATTGATGTGCACTTGATCAAAATTTGACATAAGAGTAGACACATAATTTGCAGACTTTCAGGACACACCCTTTCACTTCTAAGAAGCCAGTCTTTGCTAACCAGTGCAATGCCTTAATACTCCTCAAGAGTGCTTTAAACCTGATCACAACATGAAAATATTGAAAAGAGAAATTTTGGAATCAGTCTTGACCCCTCTGTCGGAGCATAAAATGTCACTAATTAGTGATACTTCTAATGTAAATCTGACTCAGCTCTTGTGATCCCATCTCTGTAGAGCAGGGATATACATACCAGAATGCCCAGAAGAGAGCATGTCACTCCGCTACTTTGTTCACTCTATTGGCTTCCTCAGAAGGCATGGTTTTAGTACAAAATTTGACTCGTGGTCTTCAAATGTTTTCTAGATGTCGCACCACGCTACCTTACAAACTGCCCCGAGCTATACTTGCCCACTCGCTCTCTAAGATCTAGTGCAAAAGGTCTTTGTAAGAAGGTGTGCACACGCTGAGTGATCGGTTCTTTTAGCATTTTCTGTGGCGGGACCAAAACTGTGTATTCGGCTTCCAAATACTGTGAGGGACAAAACGACCATGGCTAGTTTTAAATTGCACTGAAAATCTTTATTTTTAAGAAATATTTTTAAGTATTTACATGTTTATAACAAATGTTCTTTTACATGATAATACCCAATTTTATAATCATATTGTGTATTGTCTTATTGAATGCATGCATGTTTTGATATATTGTAGAGTGCTTAGAAGTTTTTATTGATGTTAAGCACTAAATAAATGGTTTTAATAATAATAATTTGACCTGACCCTTTATCCAGTAAGGCCACACTGCAGTCATCTAGGATTTCACATTCCAAACTGTTACTGCAGAGCGAGTTGTTTGTCATCTTCGGTTAGCAGGGCACAATTTCATAATGGCTTACTGGACTTAATGCAACGCGAGACAAGACCACAATTGATTTTTTAAGCCTTTTAGCAGTTAAATTGTCAATGTTTGACCGCGACGCATCAAAGAATGCGTCAAGTAGTGAAACTGAAATTCGGATATGATATACGGGTTAGTCTTGTGAGTAACTGGTGCGATGGAAATTGGTGATTGACCACGGAAATTTTTTTATAATCGACAAATTAGACAGACTTTGATATTTCCACTGTTTTCAGCCAACTGGCAGAAAAAAACTCAAAACACGCCCCCTATTACCCAATTAGCAAAATTCGAAATTAATTTTTTCATCAAATAATTTCTTTATATCTGTAGACTTGCCACAGCAAATATTTTTTCAATACCTCTCCAAATATGTACTTGAGAGTAAAAAACATGCACTCGTCTAATTGATAGGCCTCGACCCTCCAACCTATGAATATTCATTAGTGGTCTTGTCTCACGCAACAAGCAAAATGGGGGAGCGGCCATTATTTTGGACCCTGCAAGTTTTTGTTCCTAAAATAAACTTGGGGCTAACATGGCAACAGAATACCTCCATATTGTGGATGATATAGGTGCAATTATTTAGATTTACCCCTCAATGTGATGCTGTAGTGTGTAGGTCTTAGGTTCAATTCTTTATAGTCACTCCTCAATGGGGTTGTGTAGTGTGTTGGCCATAGGTTTGATTCTTGATATTTGAGATTCACTCCTCTGTGGTGGTGCAGTAAGTTGGTCATGAGTTCGATTCTTGGTAGTTACTACTCAATGGGGTGCTGTAGTCCTTTGGTCATTGAATCATTCTCAATATTTACTCCTCAATCAGGTGTTGCAGGGCTTCGGTCATGGGTTCAATTTTGAGATTTACTCTTTGGTGTGGTGCGGGTCTCAGCCCCCAGTTTACCTCAACTAGATTAGTGAAATAATATTTCTTTCTTCATAAAGATACAACTATGTGATAGTCAGCGGAATTCTTCAATAAAATAAACATATGGGTGTTGAGGCTTTTCATTGAAAAAATTTGACTTGAAGTGAAACAACAGGAATTGGCTATCATGCAACTATCGCCAGACTCGCCTGGCAGATTGAAGGTAATTTGCATAATGTGTGGGCGAGGTATTTGTCATAACTGCCACACCCTACACATTTTTAGGTTCGTGGAGAGTAGAGACCCAGCGATGCATTTTAGAGCAATTTGAATGGATTTAATGTGATACGAAACCATTAGGTGGCGCCACCTTTGATATCACCAGATCATGCAAACGGGGAAAAAATTGGAAAGAAAAGTTCCCGCTGTGATGCTGAAGTATGCCTGGTTAAAGACATACTGAAAAAATATTTATTTTCACCTGAAAGAACCACGCTGTGTGTTCGTGCCATCCTACCTTTAAAAATAGAGGAAGCTGAAAATGAAATATGTTCGTCTGCTACTAAGGGAAGTTGTAAAATAAGAAACACAGAAACGCAGGAACGAAACACAGAAATGCAGGACCCGCCACTCCTGTTGTCATGGTTGTTGCCGCGAAAGTGGTTGTAACAAAAACAGGTACTCAGTCGGAATGGAAGAAGGAATGCTCATTTCCCAATATCCCTTTTGGGATCTACAAGGCAGCAATAGCTGCGCTCCAAGTGGCGGCACTCTGAAGTTCATACATTATGCAAATGATTAAACCTCCCTAAAAATGTTTTTTTCCGGATTTGCCAAAATCGCGAGCAGCTCCAACAACGTGTCTGGGGAGAAGGAGGCATGTTCATTCTCGCCGGAGAAATCTCCCAATTTCTTCTGGAATTTCTATTTGCAGAATAGAGGAAAGAAGAGGTATATCCAACAGAGAAATTGTCAACAAACGATATTGACCAAAACCCCACACCACAATCTCTAGGCTGAACTTTGACCCTACTTTGCATATGTTAATGAAGGCAAATCTACCTTGAACCTCATTTAATCATAAACCCGAGACATTACACCACCATTTAAAACAACAAGCTGTAGGAATCGAACCTACCAAATCACTACACTACCATCTCAAAAAGACTGCAGTCCCTTCGTGCCCGTGATGGAGTCATCCACTCAGAGTTTACTTTAACGACGATAACAACGACTTGGTCATGGAAAGTATCGCCTATGCCTGCGCCTTAATTCCAACTTTTATGAAAACCCGTTGCATTTTCATTTCTGTGTTTTGTCACCATATTGGCGATGTCATCGACACCTGGGACAGGGACTAGTTAGTAGTTTACCTGAGTTAGGTAGGCCCACCAGTCAGTTATTCGGAACAGTAAAGATGGTGCCACAAGTTCGTGTTAGCACTCACATGGATGGTGATGTTAGACATTTTCAGGAGAATGCCTATAAACCAGTTGACTTGCCAGGGACTTGTGAGGGAACCAAACCCAACATGCAGTATCCCTAACCAGTCTGAGTGCATTGATGATTGTGGTCAAGAATACTGCAATGGTATCCAGCAATTGAAAGGAGAAACCCATGCCAACGGATTTAAAGCAGGCTATGGGATGCGCCAAATGCCCTGTGAGCCTGGTTTGAGCCAAATCCACGAGAGGGCAGGGCCGTGAGCCAAAGGCCCCAGACAGTGGCAGATCCAGCTGCAGACCTATGTGCATCACCCCATGGAGGGATGATTCAAGAGTCCCGAATTGTGCCTGATGGGGGAGAGACCAGGCTTTGTCTAATGAGCTAAGTTTAGCATTGGTGCTGGAGAAATTAGCGGTCCAAACAGAGTTACCTACACCACCACCTATGTCGTTTGATGGAACTCCGGCCGAGTATATGAAATTTTGTTGATTGTTTGACCTCCGGGTTGGATGCAAACACTTTACCGATAGCTTTAAGCTTTCCCAGCTGCTGATGTTGACAACTGGTAACGCCCACAGGCAATCATGCACCTTGATGGTTCAAGGGATGGCTACACCAACGCCTTGGATGTACTGAAGGACAGGTTCGGTCGACCCTATCAGATTGTTAAGTCATGTTTGGGGAAAATCTTGTTTGCGAAGAGGATCCGCCTTAATAATCCAAAGGGATTGCTTGAATATTTCGACCACTTGAACGCTGTCCACGAGACTCTGTCAGACATCGACCTACTTAGAAAGGCTCAAACCGCCTTGAAGGCAATATTTGAGCGATTGCCACCGGCAGTCCAGACGCGATTGGCGAAGATGGTGTCACAAATGGAAGAGGAGGATAAGTTTCCGCGATTGAAGGATTTGGTTGAGTATGTGAAGAATCAAGCTAAGATGATGAACCATGTGGTCTTTGAAGTCAAGTCAGTGGTTGCAGCAGCGCAACCATCAACTGCTGCGAAGAAAGACAGGACAACAGCAGCATTCCCACCATAGGTAAAAGTTACCACCTTTTCTATTCAGGCAGCAAGTGAAGACATGCAGAAGGGTGAAAAACCAGGGGGCGGGAAGCCGCAGTGCAAATTTGGCAGCCAGGAACATCTGATTATCCATTGTCAAAAGTTTGAGAAGGAGGAACCCGCAGCCGGGAGGAGATTTGCCAGGAACAATATGCTGTGCTATGGCTGCCTCAGCAGGCATAAGGTTAAAGACTGCAGAAAGAAAAGGCCTTGTACAAGTTGTGGTGGTGATCACCATTCACTCCTCCATACACCAAGTCATGGTGCATCAGGTCAGGCCCAGGTGAATCCACCGGACATCTAACATAGGGAGCTGATGGAGCAGCTCGGCCAACCAGCAGGCAGGATCGTTCAGGTCAAACCAAGACCCACAGTCAAACACTTGGGTTGGTGGTAGCATCAAAACAGGGAAAAGATGCAATGTTGCTGAAGGTGGTGTCTGTGCGTGTAATTGCGGAAACGAATGATCTTTCACAACACGTGGTCTGCTAGACACTAGGTCTAGCACAACGCTGATTACAAGGGAGTTAGCGGATGGTTTGAAGTTGGCCAGGAGGAAGGAGACGATCATGTTTAACACTGTTCTAGCTCGAGGACAACATCAGGCTGTCTCGGTCTGTAGTTGTAGCCTGCAGCCAGTTGGAGCTGACCAGGCAGTAATACCTGTAAATAAGGCCTACATCATTGCAGACCTTCACATAGACAACAAGTATCATCCAGAGTCTGTCGACTGAGTGCATGGGATCACCTGCAATTGATTGAATTTTCGACAACGGCTGATTTTGACTCAGACCTACAGCTCATGCTGTGTTGGAAGGTCGCTATGGTGAAGAACCTCATAACCAACCTTATGCGGTGAGGACCCCCTGGGATGGTATGTTGCAAGACCCACCAATGAGCTGGTATCGCCAGGAATGAACGTCAGTTATGTCGGGATGAGTCAGGCGAAGGAGTTAGGAGTACAGGGTGAAGCTCAAGATGTTGACCTCACAAAGGCTGTGGCGAAGTTATTGGAAGTCGAGAAGCATGGATTCGAAAATACGGAAACAAAGATGATGTCAATTGAAGATCGTCGTTCATTAGCCCTGCTAGAAAGTGGTACATGTCAGACCGATGATGGTCATTATGAGATTGGTCTCTTGTAGAAGAGCAACCACCCAGTACTCCCGAACAACCGAATGTTGGCAGAGAAAAGATTAGTTGGCCTAAAGAGGTGGTTTGACAGGGATCCAGAGTATGCAGCAATGTACAGGGAATCGATGGACCCCAATTTTAAGGAAGGTTATGCAAGGGTTCTCACCGCAGAGGAAGCAGCAGCATTCCATGACAAAACCTGGTATTTGGTTCATCATGGAGTGCAAAATATCAACAAACCTGGTCGATAAAAAGTAGTCTTTGATGCAGCAGCAGAGTATCAAGGCACTTCCTTGAATTGTGAGCTCGATTCAAGGTTCGTGAAGAAGATTGCCAAGCTTCGAGATTTCTGTGGTCACGAGATGGGCTTGAGGTCAAACCTGTTATATGCCAGATGACCAGGCACATTTTTGACATGGCAGATAGCCCGAGTGCGTGGATCTTTGGATTGAAAGAGTGTGCAAGTGATCACGGTGCCAAGTAAGACAGTAGAGTTTCTGAAGCTGTTCACCGGAGGTTCTATGTAGATGACTTGTTGTGTTCATTGGCTACGGTCGCGGTTGCGATTGTGCTATCATTGGGCTTAATTGCTCTGGTAGCGGAAGGAAGGACTGACCGCATCAAAGATCACACTTCAGTACGTGCAGAGTGAGAATAGGCGCTTCAAGACATATGTGGCCAATTGTGTCGGTGAAATACGGGACTCGACGACGCCAAGGCAGTGAAGGCATATACCCGGAGTATTGATACCTGCAGACATGGTGTCGAAGGGAACCAGTAGAGACGTTCTTGGAGTCGAAACAATGGTTTTATGGGCCAGACTTTCTCTAGAAAATGGAAGATCGCTGGCCAGATTGCCGCTGTACCGTGTCAGTTACCTGGCGATGATTCGGAGATCAAGGAAGAGACGTTTATTGGAACGGTTGATACAGCAGCACAGTCAGTCGAGAATATTCTGCAGAGGTACTCATCATGCACCAGATTGCTGAGAGCTGTAGTGATTCTGACAAAGTTCTGCAGATATCTGAGAGACAAGTCTTTAGTTAGTCCAGAAATCACGGTCCAGGAATGGTTGAAGCAAAACTCAGGGTTGTAAAGTTGGTGCAGGCAGCTGTGTTTGCTGAAGAAATTGACAGCATCCAACAGACAGAAAGAGTCAAAGCAAAAAGTCATTTGCATCGATTGAACCCTGTGTTGGTCAATGGGGTGTTACCTGTTGGAGGAAGATTGGCAAGAGCAGTGATGTCCTTTGACAGTAAATTTTCGATAATACTGCCTAGCCATAATCACGTAGCAGAAGTGCTGGTTCATTAGTTCCATGATGCTGTTGGTCATGCTGGTCAGGACCACGTACTCGCCAAGATTAGAGAAGAGTTCTGAATTTGCAGAGCCCGTACCCTCGTAGAGAAGGTACTTAGAGCTTGCATTGGAGGTGCAAGCGACATGCAAAGCTGATGACGCAAATGATGGCAAAACTCCCAGACTACAGGCTGAGGATGTATGAGCCTCTGTTCACACGTTCTGATGTGGCTTATTTTTGGAGCAATGCTGACCAAGAGGGTTAGAAGTACTGACACCAGCGCACTTCCTCATTCAGAGACCTGCCATATTTCTACCTCCAGGAAATTTTGTGGACACAGATCAGCATCACCGTCTGAAGTGGCGTCACGTCCAGCTTCTGGAGAATATTTGTACCCGAGTACATGGTACAGTACAACCTCTCTATTGTGGACACCCATGGGACTGGGCCAAGGTGTCCGCAATAGAGAGGTGTCCGCACTAGAGAGGTTATGCCAAATCGTCCGATAGGTGGATTTTAAGTTCCCGCCTTGCAGGTCTTGGTTTTCTCTGTGTCGACATCTAGCGTAGAAACTTTAAACCTGTTGGCTGATCGGTATTTGCTTGTGATGTTGCGTTGAATGACGTGAGCTACTTTGGAACTTAGAGCGTGAATAATCTCTCTAGTAAAAGGTGCCCCTTGTATTGCGAAATCTCCTCGACATGTCATAATGTGTGAAAAAAACCCATAATTTCTGTCCATCAGCCACCTTTGATTAATAATTATTTTTTTCTAATTTCTCTACTTACGCATATTCACCGCAACACTGACAAAACCGTGTGGATTTATGAGTGTCCGTTGACACAATACATGCAATAGGCCTATGTGATTAGTTGAAAAGATGAGTAAACAAATGCCGCGGCTTAATTAGGATACAAAAACACAATGCCATGGGGTAATTACGTTGATTAATTACGCAAATATCACACCTGTCGGGCCTACTTGACTCTCCAAGCGCACGCAGGAAACCATTGTTTTTGCCTACTGTCCGTTATTGGGAGGGAATTGGACCAAAAATTGGCTATCGCCCTGTCCGCAATTCGGAATGTAGAGGTGTCCGCCTGGCAGAGGTGTCCGCTGAGGGAGGTTCTACTGTATTTGTATGGGTCCAAAAACTTAGACAATATTTCTGCCATGGGCAATTTTTCTACGCACAGCTCATCTTGGTTTGCCGAAATACTTCGGTCAAGACAGGGCATGTGTTTTTTTGGTGCATATCGGATTCTATTCAATCTTTTCACAGTTTCTGGACTTGTGTACCGTATTTTGCTGCGTATAAAACGCACTGGGGTATAAAGCGCACCCATTGAGTCCGTAGACAAAATCCAGACATAAGGCGCACCTACGTATAACACGCAGTACATTTTACATACTACAGGTATACACAATGTACCGGGTATACCTGGCCATAAACAATTTTTGCCGGTTTTTAAATTGAACTTCCTATTTCTTTTTTAGTTGAAAAGGACTGTTGTAACAATGAAGAGGGAAAGTGGTCATACACACCTCCGACCCTGCATCACATACTTGTATACTAGTTGCTAATAAAGCCGATACATTTGTACTGCGTTCCTCTTTCTTATCTCACTACAGCGGTAGTCTTGCTCGTACTGGATATAACCGATAAAGCTTTTCTCATTGAGAGAAAAACTGTGTTGTGCTCAACTACAATTTCGTGTGTTGACACGTGGTTGGTGGTATGGGGGCTGTATCATAGGTCGACAGAATAGAGAAGTCAAATTTTCCAAACATAAAGTTATGGATGTTTAATCAGCACATAATAGCACATAAACAGTATCCCATTATTCACAATAGACAATTAGCACCTTAACAATGCCTTGTTTATGGTAGGTAATTAAACGGTACTTTGCATCAATCAAGGACAATAGACCAAACAAAGCCTCGCTTTGATGTTAAATCATGGCGGCACACAATCAGCTGATTTATCGATTTGGATTTATCTCGCATCTACGCTCTGAATATTGCCGCTAAGGACCCTCAAAAACATTTATAGAAGTAACTGAAATGATAATGAGGATACTAATATGTATTGGGTACAGAACAGGCGAGTTAGCATCGGTGAACTATGCAAAGTGCATCGATATTCCCGATTTTTCTTTCGTGCAAAAATATAAAAATGCGCCGACTTGGTTGCGAGCCAAAAAAGCCGTCTTCTTCTTCTTCTTCTTCAGCGTTCGCTCTGCACTTGGAGGGGTCATTCTCCTAGGAGTAATCCTCCTCCAAGGCGGGATGAGCGTATCCTGCGTGCCACTACGGTTAGGCGCCAATTGGGATTATTGGCTTAGTGGTCCGACTTTGGCGAGAGAGATAGAGTCCACGCAAGCTACTCATGTTTCTCACTTGGTTGGGTCTTAGCTTGCCCTGGCATAGACACCAGGTACAAGGAACCTCGGTTTTGAGTCTCATTCGAAGGACTGTGAAGAGCCAGGAATTTTAGTTCCTTGAAAGCCACGCCGGTTCATCCAGACATACGATCATGGGTTCTTCCCGGGATCGAACCCGGGCCCTATTGCGTGGTGGCCAGCAGTGTAAACCACTAGGCCATGAGGCTCCTTGAAAAAAAAAAAAAAAAAAAAAAAAAAAGCCGTCAAAAGAAATGAGTTGATGGAAAAAAATCTTGTGATCATTTGGTGGCTTCCTAGGGCTAGGCCATAGATAACACGCACCTTGGTATAACGCGCACCCCCCGATTTTAGGGCTTTCTTGGGTCAAAAAGTTGCGCCTTATACGCAGCAAAATACGGTATGTAGATAGAGGCACGGACAGTAATTAGACTTTTCTGCCAGTGTAAGTTGTGGCAGACGCTTTGTTTTTTGAGTGACATTTTACGTTTTACCAAATACGGTATCGGACTGTTCAAGCGCAATGGCACGGATGGATTGGATGGTCTTCGTGATCCCTAGACCATCAGGGGAGAATGTTCGTGCCATCCCGCCTATAAATCTGTCGTGACTCGATGGTGCCCTCTGTTGGACGTTGAGCTAAATAGGGAACAAACCATACAACGATTTCCTCGTATTAAATATGTTTTAATTCTCACACTCTACGTTTCGCGCTGAAATGTGCTTCAACAGGAGTAAACAAAAAATTGACATGTACAAGATTTTATATGTGCTGCAACAGTATTGGGACGGTGACGCAAAGTAGTTACGTTGTTTTCATTGACGTGCTGTGTTGGCCTGTTTGTTGACGTAGCACAGCTGTGACGTCATGTGTCCAAATAAATTACGTAATGGCTGAGCATGAGGCAAGTGCCGTTACCAAGAGGTTGCTAAGGAGTGAAGATTTAGATCTGTACAGGGATTCACCCAGAATACTTGGGATTTCTAGCTATATGAAGAAAAAAAAAGTGTAAAGAAATTCCCAACCTGCAGAGGAATAATTGACAAGCATGATAAATGGACAATACTGATGTTGCACATATCGTGATAGCAATAATACAAGAGTAAACTGATAGTGGTATATCAAAGTGATAAGAAGATATGCATAACAACACATTACATGGCAAAGGATTTGCCTTGAAGACCTATCTTGTAGTTAGTCTCCGCCATCGGCTGAGACTTTTGTATTAGGGTATTATTCTCCTCAAGAAATTATTCCAGTAAACTCTCGTCCCCAGGTGAAAGCTTCATATGTACATGAACACGGCAATGCATTGCAAAACATCGATAAAACGAGGGTGTCCATGAACTAAGAAGTCAATCTGGGTAACAGCCGCGAAAGTGCTATGGGCATGCACAGCGCAATACATGTAAATTTTTAACCAATAAACCTCGCCATACCGGCACGATGACTGGTACCCCGCGTTATGTGTATTACATATTGGCTGCACATATGGAGGAACGTAACGGATAAAGACCAGGGACTAGTCTACACCATCGAAGCATTTTTCTATAAAACCTAATATTTGGAGTTTATGGGCTATGAAATAA
This sequence comes from Lineus longissimus, assembly GCF_910592395.1. NCBI lineage: Eukaryota > Metazoa > Nemertea > Pilidiophora > Heteronemertea > Lineidae > Lineus > Lineus longissimus. The sequence continues at coordinate 15,494,020 of NC_088309.1, read as the reverse complement.
GAAAAAACGGCAGTGAATTAAAGCAGCTGAGTTTCAAGAATGTGTTCTTCCCTTCTGGACACTTTATGTTGCCTTGATCAGTCGTATTTCGCACATAAACCATCGCTTCCCTGAAGTGAAAGTGCGATGTTTTTGTTTTGTTTTTGTCAACATGCATGGCTGTGTGCATATGAGGCGGAGACTCCAGAGTCTGCAAAGACTCAACTGACAATTCTAGTTAGAATATCTATCAAGTTCATACCCAGTGGTTTTATAGTTCGGAGCCACTGGTTTTCACATTTGTCTAGTCTGGATCTGAATGAAATTCTTTCTTTTTTTCTTTTTTTTTCTGTGTTGGATGTTGGACACTTTAGCGAGTCACAGAAAGCAAATGTCAGAGCAGAGAATGAATTCATTTTTCCAAACATTGTGTATGTTTTTCAGTCGTCTCAAAAGTGTATCAAGAATTCCGAGTTGATTGGGATTCCAAATCTGATGCCTCCAGCCACACTGTGATAGCCAGGAGAATACTTTTCCTAATTTCGATGAAAAATTGCAGGGTTGTTGCGGCTCTTCCTTACTCGAGTGTAGCTTGAAATGAACCCATACGAATTAGCACATGTTTAACCTTGCCAAATCTCGCCCTGCAGCTTGGAAGTATGTTACCGTATGACCGCCATCTTAGGGTAGTAAACCGGCCCTAAGCTCACATAAGATGGCCTCATCAAATTGCCAAAGCATCCTCTATACATGGAAACTGAGATCATGGCGTTAAAGTTATTGCTATTTTGAACACAACAGACCGACTCATATCCATGGAAACGGCCAGAGTCTGAAGCTAAGAACTAGTTGGGGTTTTTTTTTGGGGGGGGGGGAGGTACAAAGTGGCGACCTTGTATCCACTGGTTAGTGAGACCTAGGGCTGCATGGCCAAAACTTGGTTCGATGATATCTTTGCTACTATACCTAGAAATATTTCTTGTGATCGTGATATGACCTCCTTTCTGACCACCAAGCTGCCATCTTATTTAACAGCAGGATGATACCAACTTTGCAATTGACTATCACCACCAGTATCGACTGACAATCTTTCTGTGTGCATACCCAGGAGGGTGTCTGGAATCTAGCATATGCATGTGTACAAGAGTGGTAGGGAGTACTGAAAAAAAAGGAGAAATTGTATGCACATGTACTAAATGAGCAGTCCCTAATCAGGATCCTTTGCAGAAAGTGAGCTATGATATATTTCTTGTATTTTCACAAGTTGGATGATTTGTGTATTTTTCAGATTCGTCCATGTGCTGTCTACAAGTCTGAATACTTGGAGTGTACAAGTAAGTAGGGCCTAATTTGATTTCTGGTATGTAGACTCTCGGTCTTGAGCCTTCTGCTGTTGTCCATTAAAACCGCTTCACTACTGTACCTTTTTTAGCTCACCTCTTAGCAGAGGTGAGCTTATCCCATACCGTGGCGTCCGTCGTCCGTCGTCGTCGTCGTCGTCGTCGTCGTCGTCGTCGTCGTCGTCCGTCGTCCGTTAGCAGGGCACGTTTCATAACTGTTAGAGCTATTGAGTTGAAACTTAGTACACATGTACCCTTATGTGATGACACTTGGGAGACCAAGTTTCGGTCCGATTCGTTTCATGGTTTGGCCACCAGGGGGCCAAACGTTAAAAGTGAAAATATGCAATATCTCCCTTAATAGTAGTCGGGAAATTTTGAAAAAAATATGGTAGGTACTTCTAGCAAAGGTGCATCATATATCCTCCGGGTTTTTGATTTGACCTCCTTTTCAAGGTCACAGAGGTCAAATGGTGTAAATTGGCCGTTAGGATGTGACGATGGCACGTTTCTAAACTGCAATGACTATTGATACCAAATTTGGTACACATTTACCCCTTAGTCAGCTGATCTCAGGGACCGAAGTTTGTTCCAATATGATTCACCACTTGACCACCAGGGGGCAAAATCCAAAAGCCTTAAAAATGTGATTATTCCTTAACTTCTTGCCCGATTGCCACCAATTTGATATCATGGGTACATCTAACCACCATACAGTATATGTCACACAGGTTTTTAATTTGACCTTCTTGTCAAGGTCACAGAGGTCAAATGGCGTAAATTCGCCGTCAGGCCGTAACTATGGCACGTTTCTTCACTGCAATGACTATTGATCACAAATTAAGTACACATGTACCCCTTGGTCAGGTGATCTCAGGTATCGAAGTTTGGTGCGATCTGATTTGCCGTTTGGCCTCCAGGGAGGGGGCCAAATCCTAAATTCTTCAAAATGCCATTATTCCTAGTAATGACTTGCCCGATTGGCACCAATTTTATATCATAGGTACATCTAATTCTAACAACTATTCAATGTGTCACCCGGGTCTTCTTTGATTTGACCTACTTTTCAAGGTCACAGATGTCGAATGTACTGTATTGGCCATTTTGGGGAAATTGTAATTGCTTGGACCTATATCAAACCTAACACTACATGACACAAGACCATGCTCTTTATCCATCTTTCCTCCAAATGAGGTGAGCACAATGGCCCTGGCCATTTCATTAACATTATTCAGTTGAGTACTGGACTCTATAGTGTCATTCCTGGCAATCACGTGCAATTCGTCATGCATCCTAGTACGTTACGTAATGACGTCATCAGACCAAAAAACCTGTCTACCTGTAGGAGCCAGCATCATCACACATCGGACCGAAATTTTGGGATACAGTAGTGAAGTGGTTAAAAGAGAAATGCTGGATCTCAACAATTTGGCTGGCCAGTACAATGGATGGGGAAAGGGTTTTTTATGCGCCCGTCGCAAGAGGGATATATACTTGTTATGGGCCTGTCATGAGTTGTGTGTCATTTGTCATGCATCAGAGCTATAACTTCAGAATCGCTAGAGATTTCACTCTCATTTTTAGCTCACCTTGGTGAGCTTCTGTCATCACGTCTTTTCCATCATCTGTCATGGGTCGGTCGGTCCGTCTGTCAGTCTAGCCATCCGTTCGGCCATCTGTTGAAATCGTTTCCTAGTGGTTTGAAGGCCTCATGGTGCTATTGTGTCTGACGATTTTTGAACAACGCTTATTGGTCCCAGGGTGCGCTTCATGTGAAAACTACTTTTGGCTTTATCTCATAAATTATGCTAGCTAAAATCGTGAAATTTTTTTTGTGGACACTGCTCATGAGACTACATCATACAATCCCCGGGTTTTTTATTTGACCTACTTTCAAGCTCACAGTGGTCAAATAGTGTAAATTGACCGTAATTGGTTTCCAGTGCATATGTCCATAACTATTGAGTCTAGGCTTTTCATCTTTGGGTAGTTTAAATGTCTTATGGTCCCATTGTGCCATTTGGCAGTTTTGGCAATTTTTTAACTACGCTTGACCCCAGGAGGCACTTAATGTAAAAAAACTACTTTTGGCTTTATCTCATGAATGCTGCTAGCTTAAATCATGATATTTTTACTGTGGACACTGCTCATGAGACTACATCACACCCTGGTTTTGTATTTGACCTGCTTTTCAAGATCACAGGGGTCAAATAGTGTAAATTGACCCAAATTGGTTTCCAGAGGATATCCATGACTATTGAGGCTGGGCTTTTCATCTTTGGGTGGTTTGAAGTTCTTGGCCGATTTGATGATTTTCGAACTATGCTTGGCCCCAGTGGGCGGGTCATGTGAAAAAATACTTTTGGCTATATGTTGTGAATACTGCTAGCTAAAATCATGAAATTCTTACTATGGACACTGCTCATGAGATATTGAGACTACATCACATAATAGAGTTTTTGATTTGACCTACTTTTCAAGGTCACACGGTTCAAATAGCGTAAATTTACCACTATTGGTTACTGGGGTATGTCTCCATAACTATTGATCCTTGAATTTTCATCACTGAGTTATATGATGGTCTTATGGTGCCACATCTTCACCCGCAATGTTTTGAGATCGCTAAATCACTTACCCAAACCCTTGAACTTTTTTCCGCCGTAGAAGCTGTTTTTTGGTCCTGGCAAGTAGCCTCGATTTTGGACCAATCAGAACAATCTCAGCAACTGCAGTAGTATCCGATTCTGAGCAACAATACGATTTGAAATATCCACGACAATAGTTATACGATTTGGAATTGTGGTTATTCATGTTTTGCCATGGTGCAGGGGAAACAGGTAGATGAAAAGTACCTTAGAATGTGTGGAGTTAAAGCTAGTTTTTCTCTAGGCTATCCCAGGAAAATGAATTTCTGCCTACAACGCTGCGCCCATTAAACAGATTCTAAAAATACACTAACAATTGCATTAGTTGGACCGTTGCCAAAACAGGTGATGAGGTTGGACAACATTCGATCGGCGTGACCTTTGTCCTACTTAAGTTTTCATATCAGCGCTCGAGAAAACAGGAAAGGCGATGGAATCCGTCATGGGTTTGTGGAGCTCGATAGTGGTGACGCAAACCCATGAGAGTCAGGATGATGGCGCCATTGTGTGCTTCGGTGCTTTTGCTCATCAGCAAGAAAGGTCCCTTCTTCTCACAAACTACTTTCAGCTATATCTCATGAATGATGCGCGTTTACTATCATGTCACCTTCAGCGAGTGTGGGCTGAGGGGTTATGCTCGCTTTGCAATATTTTTTTTGCTGATGTCTTTTTTTTTCGAATTGTAGGCACTCGGGGCAGAATCCACCAGTATTATATCAATGGCTATTCCAACCCAGATTGCCACAAATGGAAAGAAGATTATGATAACTGTATGGCCGTAGTAGAATCAAAATTTCCAGAATTAGCTGTAAGTCTACTGGCATGCTGTTTCCCTTTTTCTTTTTTGCTGTGCTTGTAATATCAAAGTACAATGAGGAACCTGCAGAACTAAAAATCCAGATGGCAGCACCAGTACTGAAAGGTACATGTACACTTCCAGTGCATTTTCCATTAAAAATTAAGTTTTGAAATATTCAATAATCATTGACCCGGGAAATGGCTTTCTCATTACAACCATGGTCCACTTGCCTGCAGGGCCCCCTATTGGCAGGTTTTGTTGTGCAGGTTCCTCATTATCCTGCTAAGATTCTTATAGATTCAGGTTCAAGACCTTATTAGCTACGCTGGCTTCCAGCGGAGCTTATTGTTTGTACTGGAGCTGGCCAAAAGTAGTTCCAGCAAAATAGTTGCATTTTCATCCGAATTTGCTGTAGCTGGGCCAGAAAATGTGCCAGGATACCAATATTTTGAACTCTTGTTTCGATATGATTATAGCTATTCACAGCAGAAAGACTAAACCAGTAATTGGCAGATTTTAAGCTGGAAATTGTCTTCTGGTCAAAAGTCGCAAAACAGCCTCGATCCTACCTGTCTCTGTAATGTACTGAACGCGGTACACATAAGGCATTGTCCTAAGGCATTGCAGCCAAGGCTGATAAAGTGATGGCCATTTTGTGAATGTATATAGAGTGTGTATGTTCACTTCAAAACAGTTCCAATCGAAATTTTTCATAACAAGCAGTTAGAAAGTGGTATTTCCCTATATTTTTATTCTTAATGTCAACATGTCGTTTTGTGGTTATTTTGTCTAATTCTTATTAATATTGCCGATAAAAGACACGTAGAGAAACCCAGATTCATGCGCTCAGTTCATCTCTGTACGGTAGACGTTTTGACAGAAAACCAGGGTGGGTTTTCTCTGTATTTTCTCTTGATTTGCTAGGTACAAATGGCCATTACAACTGTTATTTGAAAAGTCATAGTATAGAATGACTCCCGTAGCTTGTTTACATAGGAAGTGTTACCGTTTTTGGCTTTCTGTCTCGTTTAATTTGCTCAGTCATTGAGTCGAAGTCAAAGATCAAAACACACATGAACGCCATAGTACATTTTATACACAAAACGGTGTTGCAAAAAATTCTTCCCAATCATCAGAATGAAATAATCGTAATACTTCAGAATTATCTATTACACATAGATATAACAACTACAGGAAAATGACTTTGAAATCCAGACAAAACTTTGTTATAAGAATAGCCTCTTTGTATTTATAAACATCATAGATGTAAAAAAACAAACCCGAACGCTAGAACAAACATGGCAGACCGCTTCACAAGAAGTTGACGTGAGGCAAGACCACCATTGATTTTTTAAGGCTTTTAGCAGATAAATTGTCAATGTTTGACCGCGACACATCAAATACTGCGTGGGGTTGTGAATCTGACATTTTGATATGATATTCCGGACAGTCGGGCAAGTAAATGGTGAAAAGTAAACTGGTAGTTGACCACGGAAATTTTTTGATAATCGACAAATTAGACAGACATTGATATTTCCACTCTTTTCAGCCAACTGGCAGGAAAATCTCAAAACACACCCCCTATTACCAAATTAGCAAAATTCGAAATTAATTTTTTCATCAAATAATTTCTTTATATCTGTAGACTTGCCACAGCAAATATTTTTTCAATACCTCTCCAAATATGTACTTGAGAGTTAAAAACATCCACTCATCTAATTGATAGGCCTGGACCCTCCAACCTATAAATATTCAATGGTGGTATTGTCTCAATGAAGGTAGATTTCAGGGGTTAAAATTTTGAGAATTTTTTCAAACTTGATTTTCCTAATGTCGATGACATCCCACAACTCTCCAACAAAGGAAAGTGATATTTGGAGATTTTTGGAGAAATGAGAGACATTTCCAAGAGTGGTACAACTGTGCCAAAAGCGACGAAAGAGGACAAAATCGACAAAAAGTCATGATTTTGCAGCCAACAGCACCAAGTTCAAAGACCAGCCGTGGCCAGAATAAGCAAGCTATGGAGCTGAACATTTAGGATGTGATTTAGGAATATCTTTGCTGCTTAGGTCACAACTTTTAGAATCAAGGCCTAAGTAGTTTCAAAGAAATTACAAAATGAATGGCAACACAACAAGACTTGTAAAAATGAAACCGAACTTAGACCGGGGCTAGGTTGGCTCATATTGGGGTCAAATTAAGTTTTTTCTCTCATTATTTTAGCTTGTTTTGACCTTAAATCATCAGCAATACAATATTCTAAATGAATTAGAGTGATTTGAGCACATGCAAATTTTTCACTATAGTAAATCGAGGCAAGACCACCATTGATTTTTTAAGCCTTTTAGCAGTTCAATTGTCAATGTTTGACCGCGACGCATCAAATACTGCGTGGGGTTGTGAATCTGAAATTTTGATATGATATTCCGGACAGTCGGGCAAGTAAATAGTGAAAAGGAAACTGGTAGTTGACCACGGAAATTTTTTGATAATCGACAAATTAGACAGACATTGATATTTCCACTCTTTTCAGCCAACTGGCAGGAAAATCTCAAAACACACCCCCTATTACCAAATTAGCAAAATTAGAAATGAATTTTTTCATCAAATAATTTCTTTATATCTGTAGACTTGCCACAGCAAATATTTTTTCAATACCTCTCCAAATATGTACTTGAGAATTAAAAACATTCACTCGTCTATGAATATTCAATGGTGGTATTGTCTCACGTTTTCTCATGTTTCTTGTCAAAATAACAATGATATCGTACACCTTTGATAGTTACACTGGTCAGAGTACACAAATAATAGCGACGAAGTAGTCTGCTGGAATTGCGAGGTATTTTTAACGAACAATAAAACTGCCATTCTCAATCTATGCTGATACGGAAAACCGTGAGGAGCTGCATGAACTGGGCCTACATTATTTACCATACTTTACAGTTACATACCTGATACCGGTACATGAACAAATGCAATACACTGCAACATATGTGCAGGGAAGTGAAGTATGCATTGCAAGCCATGTGTCCAAACTCTACCAAGGTGAACGTTAGTAAATAAGGGTGAACTTTTTCAAATTTATTAACTTTATTTTATCCCCCCCCCCCCCCCCCCACCAGTTCACTAGTTTTTCACAAAAGTTTTGATCTTTTTTTGTACATTTATGTTTTACCTTTCATCAACATGAACAGCAAGCCATACAGGGTTGTATATCTTCTCACGGTTTTCGCGTATCAGCACAGACTTCTCATTGTTTTTGTAACATAATCGGGAATGTTATCTTATTTTGATGGTGTTTTTTTACAAAGTGATATTTTTTCTCATGTTTACAGGATGATGCAGTCTAAAATCTACGAGTCATTCCGGTGGTCTCCACTGGCAAAGTGGTGTTGCTGTGCATGCTGTGGAACTGGTGACACGAAACCAATCAACCAGTCAGCCATGAAATTGACAGGATCGGGAAAGAAGACGCTGTATCTTAGCTGATTTGTCCTTCACGTTTTGGTCTTGTTTTACTGTATTATACAAGTTGATTGAATAAAGAAGCCTTGAAATTGAAAAGGCATCTCTGAATTTTTATTTATTATAATATTGAAAAATAAAGCTTGCCTATTAAACCTAAACTCTTGAACATGTAACCTTTAACCCTTATACTAACTGTCGCGCTCGACCCTAGGTCGAGAGGCAAGGGGTATGGTGATGTAAGAGACGTCATCATGCCTCATGTCACAATCAAGTAAGAGACCGCATTGTCGCCTGAATGATATGAGACAAGAGGGTGATGTCATAATCAAGTAAGTGACCACGTCGTAGCCTGATCGATGTAAGAAAAGAGCGTGATGTATGAGACGTTATCATGCCTGATGTCACAGTCAAGTAAGACTTTGTTGTAGCCTGATTGATATAAGAGAAGCGGGTGATGAAAGAGTCAGCATCATGCCTCATGTCACAATCAAGTAAGAGATCGCATTGTAGCCTGATTGATATGAGAGTAGAGAGGGTGATGTTAGAGACGGCATCATGCCTCATGTCACAATCAAGTAAGAGACCGCATTGTAGCCTGATTGATATGAGAGTAGTGAGGGTGATGTTAGAGACGGCATCATGCCTCATGTCACAATCTAGAGACTGTATTGTAGCCTTATGGGAGGGAATAGGGCAGTGTCGCAAGAACTAATCTTAACTCAAGGTAATGAAGGAGAGATTTGCACTGACGTACTTTTATGACCTTCTGCCCTACTTTAAGACTGTTATAGCTAAAGTAGTCGTGTTTGGTATCGAACTAAATATAATGAACAGTAGGTTTGTGCTAACCCATTTTCATTACCAACTGACCTACTTGGAGACGGTTACAGCGAAATGTGTCATCCGTGTTTGATATCAAACTAAAAGTGTTTAAGAGTAGGTTTACCCTGATATACTTTTATGACTCACTAAACAACTTGAACACCCTTAGAGGAAGGCAGTCGCATTAATGGTATCAAACTAAAGGTATTGAAAGAGCAGTTTTGTGCTGGCCTGCTTAAACACAGTTAGAGCAAAGGCATTGAAGGTATTGAAGAGCGGATGTGACAAAAGAACCCCTCAACTACTTCATTCACTGCAGTTCAAATAAAACCTTCACAACTGTCATCCACCCTAGGGGCCAAATTCATTAGACGGGTGTAACTTCTCCCTGATTAGTTATAGGGCCTATTCATCTGTGAAGATTTACATGAAGGACCTGAATCTGTCTTCATTAGTTAAACGCTGTTTTAAGCTGAACGCCCTCCATGAATTTGGCCCCATTTGTCTAGGCTTGATTCCATCTAGTCCACATCTCCCTAATCTACCATAAACCTACATTCTGGTACTCGCATATACCACTTGCTACATTTTCTTGTCATTCATCTCACTAGCATATACCCGAGGCGCGGGCTGTTCGAGGTATAAAAATCGGATTGTGTGGGTGCTGGTATGTTGTGGGTTTGGTGTAAATGGGGTGCTGGTTTGTGAGTAACACTTTTTTCATGAGTGTAATACTTCTTGAAAATGGAACTATGTAACCATGTACATGATGTACAGGCGTCCACAATGCTAAACCAATTCTCGGAAAACCAAGATGGTGCAGACTGGTGATGTACTCGATATCAGCCAGCGATTAGCGCCAGGATGGTTTAAGTTACCGGTGTGTACGTAAATCTTGTCTCCCGTTGGGTACATTGTGTCCTAAGATGAGCTATTTGTGAATAAATGGCTGTCTCGAGGTGGAAAAGCAGCATTTTTCCTTCAGAGATGGGCGCCGCCATCTTGCATGCTGGCGTCAGTGACGTCGATTTTGATTGGTGGATGATGCGCGCATGGAAGTGACCATTTGAACAGGACATCTGATTGGTTGATCGCAGAAGTGGGAGGTGGCTCGGCAATTTTCATGACGGTAATAATGCAGAGAGATTACTGACGGACTTCTCGGCGAAGAGATTACTTGGAGCTCTCCAGTTGATGTCATCTCCACAAAGTTGTTATTTATTCCAAAACCACCAAGATATTCGACGTATGGCACCCTCAGTGACACTCTTACTTATGATCCACACCTACGAAGCCAAAAGTTGCAAGAATTCGACGCATTTTCGAGGCCCAATTTTGAAACAAAAATCGCCTCCTATTTAGCGGCCACAACGCGCATTATAGTATAGATTCCTTGCTATTAAATTCCGCCAGCGTAGCTATTCAGGCCGCCAGGCCTCTTGTTCATCTAATGCCATCACATCTTGTGTCTTCTCTGTCTTCCGTGGTCTGTCCCCCATTTATGAAAACCTTATTTTTGCCAATATCTCATTAACAATGATTGTCAGAGTTATGAAACTCTTACTGTGGACATAATCGGATCAGACCACGTGATACCCGGGTTTTGATTCAGTTTACTTTTCTAGGTCACAGAGGTCATCTATTATAATTACACTGGAAGGGGGATGAGTTAAGTCACACTTTGGGACGTTGTATCGCCTTCAAATTTGGCATGGATGTTGGTCACATGTTAACTGTTGATGTAGGATGAGTGAATGTAAATAGCATGACTGGTGTGAAGAAATATTCTTACTAAGATAAGTTCAGCTATTCACCAGGTACAGGTAGGTTACTAAAAATACAAGCTCTTGCATTCAACACCCAGCTGTTAGATAGGTAATGTTAATCAGCCCAGAGGGAGGGCAAGTAAAGTGATTTCAAAGCCACCGCAAAACCACCAGGTACAGGCTGTTCCAATCATCCCCACACCCAGCTGTTTGATAGGTGATCTAAATCACCCCACAGTGAGTGCAGGTGTCTGATTAAGACACTGCATAACTAAAGAGCAATAGCTCGGCTTCTGTGCATGGTAAGGAGAATTGATAGTGATCAAATTAAAAATTTCTCATTTCTGCTCCGCTGAAGTAAATTTTTGAAACTAGAGGTGTCCGGAGTTCAGTGCAAACTCAGAGGCTTCCCCACGGTGTTTTTTGTTGCAAATCATCTGATCCATCTTCCCTGAAAATTGCAAGATGATAGCATTTAAAATAATTAGTGGGCTAGGAGCTTACGAGGCCTGCAATGAAAGTTTTTTCAAATCATTTGATCCCCCTTCCCTGAAAATTGTATGTCAATAGCATTAAGGATAAGTGAGATACGAACTAACAAGGTAAAACACAATGAAGCTCGTTATTATGCAAATTAGTCACCTAACTGAAAAATCAAACCCACATGCACAACTACAACATATCACCTATCATGCCCAAAAGTTTCAGCACTCTCCACCGGTTACAGAGGAGTTGTCTCGAAATGATTTTTTTGTCATTTGATAGTTACCAAAAACAAAAGCACTCATTATTTCATGAATGAAGCAAATGTTGCCTGGAATGAAAGTTGGTGAAAATCCTCTGATCCACCTTCCATGAAAATTTTATGGCGATAGCAATAATAACTAACGAGTTTTAAAAATGAAAAGGCCAGGGGCCTTTGTGCTCACCGTATAGACATTTGGTGGATAGGAAGTCAAATGTTATGAAACCTTTTCTTAACCGCTAAAGCTATGAACTTAAAATTTGGTACACATGACTATCTATGTCATGTTTCTTCTGACACTGATTTTCAATCCGATCTGATTCTTGACTTGGCCACCAGTGGGCCAAAACTAAATGTAATGGTCCAGGGACCCATGTGCTCACCTCGGTTAATGTAATGTGTAGCAGCTTCTACGTCGAACTGTGTCCCGAAGGAATCGAGGAAGTCGTGGAATATTTCACCAGTTCTTTATTGAGTCTTTATTCTTTTATCCATCTAAATGTCCACTTAAGTTCTGCATTACAAGAAATAAAGTGCCCTAAGTTTCATCTCAAACAAAGACAAATGCACAATCAGACAGTCTAGGAAGTGCTGCCACCTGGCATTATGTGAACGGACTAAATATTAGAAAATTTGGACAGCACCTCTGCCTATATTTGTGCCTAAAAACCCGCACTAACAATGCCAAATTAACATCCAAACTCATTTGGAGTACATAAAGGTCCATACAGGGCCTAAATCTAACTCAAATAGCGAAGAAACAGCTTTAGAGGGAATCTGAAGCGATACACCTGATGACAGAACTGTCTTCCGGAAAGATGCAATTTTGCCGGGGCAGGGTGACAAATAACAGGCCGTAATTCAGACCCAGGGGCTTGACATCACAATATATGGGGTTCTAGACATTTACCTCTGTGATGCGCTAATCTTTGACTTTTACTTTTGGGGCAAAGGTGGCTTAGATCACTTTAAATTATTTGCTCTGTAATTTCCAATCTTTTCTAGAATACATAATGGCGGTATGCGAACCACAAGGGTAGGTGGCGCTCAGGTCAGTTTCCCTTAAAGCTGAACTGTACATTCAAACTGTGGCCACAGTTACATACTGCATGTCATTTGCAGTGGATATGAGGAGAACAGTTTCTGGCTGGTTTCACCAGTTTTGATTCCATTGAATAATATTATTCTTCTCGGCTCAATGGCACCAAAAAAATTACCGGTACCATCTAAGTATAGCATTTTGGTTATAAAGTTGACTGAATTTCAGGGTTATTGAAGAGTATACATGTCACATGGAAATTGGTTGACATCTATTCAACAGTTTAGGAGTACTTGGAATTTGTTGGATATTCAAGACGGCGGCCATATTTGTCATGGGATTTGACTGAAAATTAGTGATATTGATAAGAGTACATAGATACATAATCACATGAAGTTTGGTTGTAATCTGATCATTAGTTTTGGGGTACCGTAATAGGACTTTGTTTAATTTTCAAGATGGCCCCCTGGCGGCCATATTGGAATATGGATTTGACTGAAAATCAGGGATGTTGTAGGGAGTACATAGACATACAATCACATGAAATTTAGTTGCAATCCGACTTTGTGTAATTTTCAATATGGCCGCCTGACGACCATATTTGAAGTCCGAGTGGAAAAAATTTTTGGGGTAGGATAGAGCGAGCTCAAATAGAAACGAAACGTGTCACCTATTAGTGATTTAGTGAGCTTTGACCTCTGTGACCTAGAAAAGTAGGTAAAATCAAAAACCCGGTGATGAAACGTGCTCCGCTAACGGACGATAACGAGCAAAGCAGGAAAAGTACCTTGGTGGTTACCACCTATGAACTCTTGCTTAGGAGGTCATTCTTTGTTTTTAATCTTCACTTATGAGGTAAAAAAACAGAAAATGGACAAGTCCATGTTTAACCACCTAAGAACAACTGTCTGAAATAAGCTCACCATAGGGCAAGCTCACCACATTGCAATAGCTTTCCTGAAGTGGTTAACCATGTAAGGGAAAATGACCACACGAGTCCAATGAAGATGAAAATGACCACCTTAGCTACTGTTTGCAAACACGGACGACGATGACGGATGACGGAAGCCACGGTATTGTATAAGCTCCCCAGAGCTGGGCTAAAAAGGTAAGAAGTGCAATATCTCGCTTATTAGTGACTTGTTTTCTATGATATTTTTATGATAGGTACTCCAAGCAACAATACATCAAATGTCATACCGACTTTGGTTTAACCATGTAGCATGTTTCTTAACCAGGATGAATTCCTAACCACCAAATATCTATACAGTGAGCACAATGGCCCTTGGTCGTGAGCACAATGGCCCTTGGCCTCATAGGTGAAGATTGGAAACAAGGAATGACCTCCAAGCAAGAGTTTGTGATAACCACCTAAGGTACTTTTAGTTGCTTTGGTCGTCGTCATCGTCATCGTATCCTGTTTCAAAAACAGTGGCACGTTTCTTAACCGCTAGAGCTATGAACTTGAATCTTTGTACACAGGACCCCAGGTCATGTAACCTCTGACAATGAATTTCGGTCCGATCTGATTTCTGACTTGGCTACCAGGGGACCAGAAGTGGAAACCTAAAAAGTGTGATATCTCTCTTAGGAGTGACTCGTTTTCAATAATATTATATGGGTTTTTGATTTGACCTAATTTTCTAGGTCACATAGGTCAAATGGCGTAAATTGTCTGTTTGAGTGTAACAATGGCACGTTTCTTAACCGATTAAGCTATGAACTTGAAATTTAGTGCACATGACTCCTAACATCAGATTACCTCTGAGACTGAATTTCGGTCTGATCTGATTCTCTACTTCTCCACCAGGCTTTCCACTTGCCCTAAAAATCCTAAAATTCCTAAAAAAATTGCTTTCCCTAAAAATCCCTAATTTGAATCAAATTTTGCTCTTTTGCCCTAAAAATCCCTAATTTTCTCTTTTTCCGGTGATCACGCGCGCTCAAAGTACGATGTCGTTGATGATGTGACTGGCATACCTCCACATATTCTGGTTTGGTGATGGTTATCTCATGGTCATCAAATCTGGTTCCTTCTAGAAGCATACAGGATCCCAGTTCTAGGTAAGTGACGAAAGTGCCAGATTTGATGACCAGTCTCCATCACACAAGCAGTGGAGGTTTGCCAAGCACACCCGGACAAGTATTTTGTGAGTATGTGTGTGAATGCCAGGGGTGAGTTCTAATATTCCATTAGATTTTCATGAGTAATATACCCTAGATCACCCTAAATTTGATTACAAATACCCCTAAAAATCCCTAAATTTGTAATTAAAATGCCCTAAAAAATGCCCTAAAATGCTCTTGAAGTTGACCGGAAAGCCTGCAAAACTAAAAAACGTAAAAAGTGCAATATCTCGCTTGATAGAGAGTTGTTTTCAATGATATTTTTGTGGTAGGTACTCAGAGCAAGGATACATCGCACATCTTACGGGTTTTCGATTTGACCTAATTTTCAAGGTCGCAGAGGTCAAACGGTGTGAATTGGCCGTTTGAGTGTTACAATGGCACATTTCTTAACCGATTAAGCTATGAACTTGAAATTTGGTACACATGACTCCCTACATCATATAACCGTTGACACCGAATTTCGGTCTGATCTGATTCTCCACTTGGTCACCAGGGGGCCAAAACTAAAAGCCCAGGTCAGCGGAGTGGATCCAAGGCTTGAGGGTCAAGATGATATAAGGGGACAAACTGACACATTTAGGATATTCAACAGGTGCAATGGCATTAACAGTTCAGTTCTATCCTCATTTTGTCTCATTTCAGTCCAAAATCATCGAAAATGAAGATGCACGTCGCAGTAAACGACTAGCAGATGCTCGGTCAAATGATGTTTGGGAGTACAGAAAAGAGCCCCCAGCAAATTGGGCTGGACCTCTGCCAGAGTGGAGCAAGAAAAATGAGAGTCAATACTTTACTCACCAACAAGGAATTATTGACAGCGGTCTACAAGAACAACAAAGAATGTGTATCATTTCATAGCAGATAGGTAGAGATTTAAGTCAGCCGCATCAGATGTGGAAAGACTGTAAGCTGTGATTCCATTTACGGAACAATGCAGGACTTTCAGACTTTATTCTTAATGATAGCCTTTAACACTATAGTAAGGGACGGTTCATATTCCTACGTCTGTGGGGAGGTTAGCAATACATTTGAATAGGCGAAACAGGAATAGGCGAAACAGGAATTAGGCGAAACAGGAAGTAGGTGATCAGGAATAGGCGAATAAGGAATTAGGCGAAACAGGAATAGGCGGAACAGGAATAGGCGAAACAGGAATACACCCTTTATACCACAGCTGTATATTAAGTATCAGTAAATGCTGTTCGCTATTGAATATACAATACAATTCACAGCTTCACCACTAGGGGGCATTTCCTGAAAACACAAAAGTTCCTGGTGAATTCCTCAAGGGAATTTGATAAAATTCATATGATTAGTGTGGATACATTATAATTGGTTATTCGGAAATAACTGCCCAGTGTTAGATTTTAAGGTTTTTTCACAGGTTGTCAGCACGGCAACCACCTGCATGAGCTCAGGTGGTCCTCCTGAATCTGAAGGCTATTGGCCGAACTTACCCGATGCTTAAGTGACACTAGCGCCACAAAATTACATTAAATAACTTGACTGCCGACCCTACTGGTTGAAAATTGAACTACGATGCCAGCACCCGGAGTGATGCGATTAAATATGAACATAGACCCTAGTGCAATGAGCACAAATCCTTGACACGATCGGCTGATTCATTTTTCATGTACGGAAATCGGCTGATTTTAGTAGTTGTTTTTAAGCAAATGTTTGTCAAATGACAGGTTGCCTGCTTGAAAAGCAGTGCTTATGTGCAAAAAAACGTACTTGTCCACCGGGCGAGCCTGTAAGCAAGGCTGGGTCATCCATCACAAAATTGGGGCGCCCGGGCAAAGGGACGACTGGGAAAATCCAACACTGCTACATTCATTGCGTCAATACCAGTTCTGAAGCAAGTCTTACTTTTGAGGGGGTTGGGGAGTGCTGAAAAGGAGGTCATTATGGGCACTTTTTGGCTCACCGTTCGGCGAGTCTATACAATACCGCTGTGTCCGTCGTCGTATCCTGGGCACATTTCTTAACCGCTAGGGCTAGATGGCTAAAACTTGGTGTGATGGTAGCTTTGGGCAATATGCCGAGGCGTATTTTTCTTTTTCGCGATATGGCCTACTTTCTGGCCTCCAGGTGGCCATCTTGGAAATTGGTTTTTTGCCTTTTTGAAGCTAATGGTTGTACGTAGAGTGACAAAATTTTTATTGTGTGTGTATCTAATAAGGTTAAATGACATATCACCCGGGTTTTTGATTTGACCTACTTTTCAAGGTCACAGAGGTCAAAGTTCACTAAATCACCGATTGGTGGCACGTTTCGTTTCTATTTGAGCTAGAAGGTTCTAAACTTCTGAGGACATATATCTAGGGACCCTCTATTGTATTCCCAAAATTTGTCCCGCTCGGACTTCAAATATGGCCGCCAGGCAGCCATCTTAAAAATTAAACAAAGTCAGATTGAAACCAAATTTCATGTGATTGTATATCTTTGTACTCTCTACAATGTCCCTAATTTTCAGTCAAATCCATTGACCAATATGGCCGCCAGATGGGCCATCTTGAAAATTAAACAAAGTCCCATTACTCCAAAAGTAATGATCAGATTGCAACCAAACTTTATGTTATTATGTATCTATGTACTCTTATCAATATCTCTAATTTTCAGTCAAATCCCATGACAAATATGGCCGCCAGGCCGCTATTTTGAAAATCCAGCGAAGTCCTATTACTCCTAAACTGTTGAACAGATATCAACCAATTTCCATGTGACATGTACACTCTTCAATAACCCTGAAATTTAGTCAAATTTATAACCAAAATGCTATAGTTAGATGGTACCGGTTATTTTCTTTTGTACCATTGAGCCAAGAAGAATAATATTATTCGATGGAATCAAAACTGGTGAAACGAGTCAGAAACTGTTCTCCTCATATCCACTGCAAATGACATGCATTACATTACTCGAGGTGAGCACATGGTTCCTGGACCATTTCATTCTTTCTTTTCAATCAGAGAAATAAAATACAGCTGGGGCAAAGTGATCTTTTCTCAGTTGATTCAGCAAGCTCTGGTCTTGTTGCAAAAAAACTTATTGAGCTACATGTATCTCTGATTCTTTTCCTGTGGGTTGGGGTGGGTGTTGGGGTGTGAAACTGTGGCGCTAAAGGTGTTTAATTTTCTCTGTAGGAGGCAGACAGATAAAAAATTTCAAAAATTTGTACAGATATCTGATGATGTGTTTTAAATATCTCGTGTTAATTTCAGCACAGTGGTTATTTGAATTTATCAAAAAGATTGATGACATTTGTAGGATGCATCAAAAGTCATTGCATCAGTGATTTACAATTTTCTTTAAAAAATGTGCCACATATGTTTGACTGCTACTGATGTGACGTCATCATTATGTCTAAGCGCTTGGGTTTTATAGATTAGTCACCTACACATACTTTTATTCAGATAATGGGCCATATATTCTCAATTTATTATTAATGCACTATAAACCTTTATATTGATAGACTATCTTGGATAAAAATATGAAGTTTGATAGGGAATTTTCAATAAAAGTGTCCTAAATTTCAGGGCTTTAGATAACGGGCGTATGGGTGTATATACGCCTGTGGAAAAGAGCAATACGCCAGGTTTTCTGGGCCAAAAACGTATTGTGACACCCCCTAAATGAACATCTGATTTCAGCGTATGCTTTCTAATATATCTGAAGGTGTATTCTGACTTCCAAAAATCCCGAGTCCCAATGTGTTTGGCGTCAAACTTAAAACGTTCACCGCCCGCCCGCCTCACACTCCTCAGCACGGCCGGTGTAGAAGTTTTAACTGTCCCCTGGTAAAAATGTCCCCTGGATACTAAGTCCCAGGAAAAAATGTCCTAGGTTATTTTATTCTGGGGAAAAATGTCCGGGTGGGCAATTTTACCTAGGGGAGATTGTCCAGGGTCTAGGAAAATATGTCCGTTATGGACTTCTTTTCCCAGTAATATCTGTCCATGTGATCGAAATCCCTTGCTAGTTGTTATCAATTTTTTAAATGATTTACCTACTCTTTTGAGTCTTATTTTAACAAAACTCACAACAATAGTGAATTTACAACGCAGACAGTTGATTACGATGCAATTCAATGCATAAACATCATTGTCATGGACATTGAAACCAGCTGAGTTAAAGGGGGAGTATATGTGACCTTCGTCCGTTTGCCTGAATACCCCATCGCTGGCCTTGATTATCGCTCACAATCAATCTAGTGTGGTCGCGAGGGGATTGCGAGAGGGCAAATCCCTACTGACATTGGGGTAACTGGCCATTTAAGGGTATACGAGTCGTAAATAAAGAAATGAGGAAATATTCATTCAATGCTAATACGCAGTTTTTATTCCAGCTATAAAATTACTGCTTGTACAGCTTAAGTGCGCTGCCATTTATGGCCCCCTTCATTTTCTCCCCTTTTGAATTCTGTAACATGTAACCGTTACTTCTTGTTCTCCCTACGATGGTGAATGGTCCCAACCAGGGCTCCTCTTTTTTGCCTCCTTTCCTATCGCTTCTTCTGAGGTTTTTCTTTAGAACTACTGTTCCAACAGCTAGATCCTGAAATGAGTGATTATAATACGAACTGTTGAAAAAGTTGTGATGTTATGTTGAAGCAAAGTGTTTTATTGGCAATGAAACATATATTCCAATACTTGGATTTTAAAGTCCTACTTATATCTTTATGATAACATCTTCCCGTTGCGTTTCACTTCCACGTTAGGCGTCTTAGTAGAGAAAATCATCAATGATCAACAGAATTATTTCTTGTTATTTCGACCACTCACCGCTTGCGCTTTTCGCCTAGCGTCGTAATTTCTCTTTTGTTGCCCTTGTGCCTTCTCAATATTGTCCAGAACTTTCTTCCCCTCTACTTTTCTAACTTTCATTGCTTTTTCAACAACATCTTCCGCTACTCCATTGCCATTCTCTGCGCCAGTATTATCTCCTTCAATAACATCCTCTGGGAGGGTCAGTTCTCTGTAAAGGTATGTAGATATACAATAGAACTTGTCAACCTAACACACAAAATAATCGAAGGTACCAGGTCGATGCGTGATATTTTGAACTGAAATATCGTTGGATGATTGGTCACTATTAGCAATAATGGAGCGGGACAAGGTTCCAGATGTACCATACTAAATATAGACAGCTTACCTCCCGCACATGAGAAAAAAGGGTGTGTACTTCGTTGATGCGTGCTTGGATGTATTGTAAGCGAAAACGCATTCTTCCAGCTGCTCATCCCAATACACAGCCCCAAAAGTGGTGTTACCTTAACACTCAAAATGAGTGTGCCTAGAACACCCATTTGTAGTGTAGACAACCACCCAACACCCATTATTGGTGTCCAATTTTGAACACCACAGACAAGTGTCGGGCCCAACACCGATATTAGGTGTCCAATTTTGAACACCACAGACAAGTGTCGGGCCCAACACCCATATTAGGTGTCCAATTTTGAACACAACAGACAAGTGTCGGGCCAACACTAAAAGGCCGTGTTGGCATGTAGAACACCCATTTGTAGTGTAGACAACCACCCAACACCCGTATCAGGTGTCCAATTTTGCACACTGCTGACAAGTGTCGGGCCAACACTACCTCTTAGTGTGAATCCAACACTAATCCAGGGTGTTGATTGAACACTACTTTTAAGGGTCAATCGAACACTGAACCACAGTGTTAGCCAAACACTACTTTTTGGGGTCAAACCCACACTGAACCAGAGTGTTAAACCTACACTGAAGCAGAGTGTTAATGTCACACTACTTCTTAGAGTCAATCCAACACTGAAGTAGAGTGTTAACCTAACACTACTTCTTAGAGTCAATCCAACACTGAAGCATAGTGTTAACGTAACACTACTTTTAAGAGTCAAACCAACACTGAACCAGAGTGTTACCTAACACCACTTTTAAGGGTCAAACCCACACTGAACCGGAGTGTTAAACCAACACTGAACCAGAGTGTGAACCTAACACTACTCTTAAGGGTTAATCCAACACTAAACCATGGTGTTGTCTGAACATTACCTCAGAGTGTTAGTCAAGCACTAAACTAGAGTGTTGGCAACTAACACTCCAAGAGAGTGTTATCCCAAATTCCCAGAAGAGTGAGTTCTAATGGGAAAGTAAGAAATCAGTCAGAGAGATTGCCACCTCCTAGGTCCCACTGCTACTTTTCCTTCAAAGCTGCAGGCTGCAACCTAGGAAGTCCCTGGCTTGACTTCAAGAACTCAATCTAAGGCCTTTAAAAGTTACATATCATTTGCTTGATTTATTTTTAAACATCTTAAAAAAGAACTGGGAAATTCAAAATTTACAAAGTCAAATTCATTCATTATCTTACAAACTAGGTGTCCATTTGCTTAATTTATTTTCAAACGTATTGAAAAAAGAACTGGGAAATTCAAAATTTACAAATTCAAATGATTCATTACTTAAAAGGCCCAGAGGCCAACACTGAAATTCTGAAATCTAACCCTTTCACTGTTGGTGACGTGCTTGGCAGGTCATGAAAAAGGAGCTTGGAAATTCAAAATTTAGAAATTCAAATTCATTCATTTCCTTACAAACTAGGCATCCTTCAGTTACATATTATACCATTTGCTTGATTTATTTTCAAACATGTTGGAAAATGAACTGGGAAATTCAAAATTTACAAGTCAAATTCATTCATTACCTTACAAACTAGGTATCCTTCAGATACATACCATTTGCTTGATTTATTTTCAAACGTGTTGAAAAAAGAACTGGGAAATTCAAAATTTACAAATTCAAATGATTCATTAAAATGATTCTTAAAAGGCCCAGAGGGCAACACTGAAATTCTGAAATCTAACCCTTTCACTGTTGGTGACGTGCTTGGCAGGTCATGAAAAAAGAGCTGGGAAATTCAAAATTTACAAATTCAAATTCATTCATTTCCTTACAAACTGGGCATCCTTCAGTTACATACCATTTGCTTGATTTATTTTCAAACATGTTGGAAAATGAACTGGGAAATTCAAAATTTACGAAGTCAAATTCATTCATTACCTTACAAACTAGGTATCCTTTAGATACATACCATTTGCTTGATTTATTTTCAAACGTGTTGAAAAAAGAACTGGGAAATTCAAAATTTACAAATTCAAAAATTCATTACTTACATGTAAAAGGCCCAGAGGGCAACACTGAAATTCTGAAATCTAACCCTTTCACTGTTGGTGACTTGCTTGGCAGGTCATGAAAAAGGAGCTGGGAAATTCAAAATTTACAAATTCAAATTCATTCATTTCCTTACAAACTAGGCATCCTTCAGTTACATATTATACCATTTGCTTGATTTATTTTCAAACATGTTCGAAAATGAACTGGGAAATTCAAAATTTACAAAGTCAAATTCATTCATTACCTTACAAACTAGGTATCCTTCAGATACCGTACATACCATTTGCTTGATTTATTTTCAAACGTGTTGAAAAAAGAACTGGGAAATTCAAAATTTACAAATTCAAAAATTCATTACTTAAAAGGCCCAGAGGGCAACACTGAAATTCTGAAATCTAACCCTTTCGCTGTGGGTGATGTTCTGGGCACGTCATGCCCATCTACAATCATGTTAATTCACCAGCACTTGGTTGCACTTTCTCTTAACACGCACTTGGAGAATACTGTAAACCGGGAAATATTCGCGGGTGGAAATTATGGCGGATTTCTGGAAATTGCTTGAAACATCTATATTTTACGCTTTTTAATTTTGCGGAGGCACTATGGTTCTTCAGTTAACTCCAATGAAATTTAATGTTTTATGCTGGTTACTTTCGCGGATCATGGACAACTGCGAAAACAGCGAAATTAAAGAAACGGCCAGGGGCCATTGTGCTCGCCATAAGAATACTTAGAAGACATATAATTCATGCTTGTTTACTGAAAGTGCTGCAGTACAGGGCCCGGTTGTTAGTACATTTAAATTGTGGCATTACATGTATGTAAGAGTCAAAATGCTTCCACTGTTAATTCTCTCAAATAACTTTGCCCAAATTGCTGCACTAGTGCACATCAATCTTATAGTTTGTTATAGAATGCCTGAATCGACTTGATGTTGCTCTTACTGGCCTTAAGTCCACACACAAATTTCTCAATAAAAATCTGTGCCTGCTTTACATGCATGTTATATTCTACATTTAAAATGTAGTGCAGTCCTACCATGGCCATGATAGCATCCAAGATGTGAGGCACCTTCCAAACAAGGCACCCTTCAGCGATTATATGGATTTTACGTATATCTTCCAATGTGCCTGTCACGATAATGGCGGGCTGGTCCCGGCCTCGCACATCTTTTACGATGTCCTCCAGTATGGCCGTAGACTGAAGAAGAAAGACCCATTAGGTGAATGTTAATGAAATGGTGCAGGCCAGCTACCATGTGCTTATGGCAAGCGGAGTGTCCAGTAATTAAAAAAACCTAGTTTTATTCAAAAAACCTAGTTTTTTACCTAATAAACTAAGTTTATTTGGTAAAAATATAGGTTTTTTTAAAACAACCTTGTTTATTAGCTAATAAACCGAGTTTCTTTAATAAAACCAAGTTTTTTACCTAATAAACCTTGTTTCTATCCACAAATGTCAAGTTTAACAAATAAACTTGGTTTTATTCCCTAAAATATAAGTTTTTCATCCAGTGGTAATAAACTTAGTTTTATAGCAAAGAATCTTGGTTTATTAACAATAACTGGACAAATGGCCAATAAACCTACCTTTTTACGTAAAAAACTTGGTTTTATACAAAACAACTTAGTTTTTTGCAATAAAACCTGGTTTTATTGTAAAAATGTAGGTTGTTTTGAATAACTGGACAAACGGCGTGCAAAAACCTACTTTCTATCGAGAAACTTGTATTTTCTACCTCGCCCCATGTACACAAATCCGCGATGTTATCGGGACGAGGATGGGCAACCTCGGCACCACGTTGTACTAATGCTGCACTGCACTGCACTCTGTAAACTAGTTAGTGAGACCCTAACCTCATCCCAGATAACTCAATGTAGGTAGGATCGAGGTTTAAAAATGTAAGTTTTCTAATAAACCAGGTTTATTTTAAAAAACTAGGTTTATTAGTAATAAACTTAGTTTTTTTAAATAAACTAGGTTGTTTTGGTAATAAACCTTGTTTTATTGAATAAATGGACATTTCTGTACAGAAACTTATGTTTTATACGATTATGTTGTAAAAAAACAAGTTTTTTAGGTAATAAACCAGGTTTTTTAGCATAAAATGTAAGTTTCTGTTAAAAAACCTACTTTATTAGGAAAGAAAGTAAAAAAACTTGGTTTTATTAAAGAAACTCGGTTTATTAGCTAATAAACAAGGTTGTTTTAAAAAAACCTATATTTTTACCAAATAAACTTAGTTTATTAGGTAAAAAACCAAGTTTTTTTGAATAAAACTAGGTTTTTTTAATTACTGGACACTCCGCTTGCCATATGTGCTCACCTCGGAAAATGTTAATACATGCCATTTGAAGTGGATGTACATGTCACATGGAAATTAGTTGACATCTCTTCAACAATTTAGGAAAAAAAGATCTTATTTAAATTTTCAAGATGGTGGCCTGGTGGCCCTATTTGTCAAAAGATTACATTGAGAACTTGAGTTTTTTGTCATGAGTACATAGATATATAATCACATGAAATTTGGTAGCGATCCGATCATTAGTTTCGAAGTAATCAGGCATTATCTCAAAGTTGTCCCAGGAGACATTATCAAGGTGAAACTACCATGACTCCACACAAGGTTTCAGGTCGACCAGTGTTATGCCATTTCATTCATGTTATGTCATTTCTTTCCGGATGGCGCTCGAGCTGTCAGGCCGCAGAAAATCATCTCTGATCCGGTGACTCGGACCGGTCACTCAGTCGGTTTTCCTATTTTATCATATACCCGAAGTGTGCTGATCCGGCAAACAAGACATTGCAAAAGCTAAATGAAATGTCCTTGGGACATTTGTGCTCACCTGGTGTTGATTTATTCCTAGATATTATGACAGATTTGTAGTTTGGTAATTGACATGAATTAATTGGTGTGGATTAAGGCATGCAGGCTACTTGCCTACTGTTGAAATATTGCCTAATTTAGCTATAGAGTCTACAAATAGAGGGGAGCAAATACACAGAGAGGAATGACACTGACTTGGTCAAGTCATGTGTAACCTTGGGCAACACAATTTTCTATAATAATCTCTTTATAGGATTTTACAAACTTGATCTCCTTATCACTGAAAAGTTGGTCACATTGACCTACTTTTTTGGTCAACATGTAGAGATGCTCAATAAGTGTCTACATACCAAATTTAAGGGATCACGTCCAAAAGTCTGCACGCGATATTCGCCGGCGAAATTCACACTGCAGTATTTCGCCTGCGAAATCAGTCCGAAAATCGACCGGCGAAACGATGGCGATTTTAAAAAATCGCCGATATGTCAATGCGAAATTTACCCACAATCGCGCCTGTTCTTCGATTTCGCACAATAAATCGCTCCAGGCGATAATGGAGCGATTTTACGAAATTGTTGGCTCTTGTCCGATATTCGCAAACGATTTTCGCCATCTTTAAAATACCCGGCGAAAATCGGACGCATTTTCGATTTCTTGGATTCGTTGTTTTATTTCGGGGACAAAAGATCGGCCAAAATGGTGAGTATAAAAAGCGTAAACATTTATTAGCTGATATTTCTATAATAATCATCAATTGTCAAACCATCTCGCACAGTTTGCCACTCAGTATAATTTGGCTAAATCGAGGGTGTACTGTAGGCCTAGGCCTATCCGTCCCCTAGGCGATATAGCGCCAAACTGCCTTTCAAACCTACACGACGGCACACACGACACTGACACGCTGTTTTAAAAAGTACACACACTCTATCAACAGCACCAAATCTCCGCCGACTTCATTTATCAGATTTTCACAAAAAAATAAAAATATGTTTTGTCTGTGAAATATTTATACCACTTCAATCTATTCGCTATGGCAGTTGAATACCTTTTCCTACATTCCATAATTTCTTATTTCCGAAAAAAGTTAGTCACGTGACAATTCAGTTTCCTGTTTCCAATGCGGTCATCCTAAATTGTGTCCAGTGGCGACCAATGGCGTCCAACGAGAAAATAAAAGGGTGTATATGGTTAAAAATGTTTTCAAGCTCCTAAAACACTTTCAATAAACAAGATTTAGAAGTTTGGTGGAGTTTGCAAACCTAGTTTTTGAATAATCATCCATCATCTCCATGTGCCAACCTGATGCGATTCCGCTTTTTCTATAAACCCAAGGAACGGCAGCTAAAACAAACATGGCGTCCTGTACTTTTGCTGGACGCATACTATCGTTTTCTGGTCGCCACTGGACGCAAATAGGATGACCCTTCCAATGCATGTTTACCATTTTTCACTTCAGTTTTTCTGAATGAATATGCTATCGATCATTTCCTGTTCATATCTAAACATTTGGCAGACCAAAAGAAATAGGCGTTTATATCGATAGTCTTCAAATTTTTTTCAACCTAGGCCTAGGTTGGGCCCGTCAGAAAACTCAACAACATTTGTCACCAATGAGGAACAAATGCACGAATGTTCAATGTTGTTTTGGTCAGCTAAGAAAACTGATGCAATGCTGCAATGCTGAATGCATGATTTATGGCTGATCCAGATTACACGAGACAAGAAGAGATTATTTTCTCCGCTCGATACCGCTGGTTTCTGATCACTTTCCTATGTTGTATATACATGTATATCTTTTGAATCCCTTGTTTATCTACCTTTATTTTGGAATAATTTTAATTATATCCTAGCTTTTCTAGATAAAAATTTAGCTTTTCCATTTCCATTGCCATTTGGCATTGTCTAGGCCTATATCAATCCTATTCAATACGACAATCAAGATGTACAGACCGGGGGAGCTGGCTGTACGTACCCATAAGTCTTTGCGGTAGTCTCGCGCGTACCGGATATAACCTATCAAGCTTTTCTCCTTCAGAGAAATACTGCGTTGCGCTCAACTGCCAATTATGCATTAGTCTGGTGGACACGAGGTTGGCCTTAAACTTGCTTGAAATCGAAAATTTGGACAACACACGTGTACTACAACAAACGGCAGCATTCTGACATATAGAAACATGTGGTCTGATTCTATTTTTACTTGTCATTTAGTGATCACGCGTCCAACCTCGTATGCAGGGTAATGTGGCTTTCTCATTGGTCGAACGTTAATTTTGTTCACAGCCTTATAAGGCACTTGAGCGCAACGCAGTATTTCTCTGAAGGAGAAAAGCTTGATGGGTTATATCCGGTACGCGCGAGACTACCGCAAAGACTTATGGGTACGTACAGCCAGCTCCCCCGGTCTGTACATCTTGATT
This sequence comes from Lineus longissimus, assembly GCF_910592395.1. Classification (NCBI taxonomy): domain Eukaryota; kingdom Metazoa; phylum Nemertea; class Pilidiophora; order Heteronemertea; family Lineidae; genus Lineus; species Lineus longissimus. The sequence goes on along the minus strand of NC_088309.1, from coordinate 15,466,892 downwards.
GTAGTATTGCATATATGATCGTGTTACATAATCACAACGAGCCCAAAACTAGCGTCACGGAACTCTTGAGAAATCTCAACTGGGAACCCTTAACATCACGACGGAAAAACCAACGCCTCATCCTTTTTTACCTAATAATAAATAAGAAAGTTGAAGTTCAACTTGACCCCAATCTGATCAACCCTGGAAGAAGGAACAGACTAATTTAAACTAGATGCAACACCGATGCGTACAGGAAATCTTTCATCATCCGTACAACTTCCGATTGGAATAGTTTAAGCGCAGACGCTCGCAGGGCTATTTCACCCACAGCGTTCAGGGCATGCCTCCCCAAGGCATGCTACTAACAAACCTTCCTTCCCCGCATGCCCACACCTCCACCTCGGTTATTATACGTCGACAGACGGCCAACCGAGTAATTGAAGAAGAAGAAGATCATTCTATGCACTAAGATGGTATGATGATGATGATGATAACATTCACACATCATCAATGATAATTTCTCTGGGGCCAACTCAACGTTGCGCGATATTATATCCCCACTTCTACATTTTTGGAAACGTCTCGGCAACACATCTGGGCAACAATAATTTGGCCCTGTATACACATGACAACATTCGGCAACAGGTTGGGCAACTTGTTATCGAATGTTTCTGAGAAAATTAGGATTTTGGACGGAAATTCATAAACAATGGAAGATTACAAGAGAAGATGTATTGTCGGGGGCTCTGCCATAATTTTACGTATCCTGATTGAAAGATGGCAAAGAATACGTAAAGATGAGAAAAGTGTGTGGACAAGACCATGAATATATATGAGAGACCAGCATGGGGCCTACCACTGTCTCCTGTCTACTGTCGTCCCATAAACAGGCACAACTTTCCCATACTGCGATAAGTTGTTCCACTTCACTCAATAACCATTCCTTGCTGGAGGCTGCTATTTTGACTACATCACATGGCTTCAGGTAGATCATGTGATTTGTGGCCTTTTTCTGATTGGATAAAACTCGACAACACTCTGCAACAAAATTGATTTTGTATTATTTCGACAACATTTGAGCAACATTTGGCCAACATGTTACCGAATGTTTCCGAACTGTACACACTGCCAACATTTTCGATAACATCGCACCTGGACAACATGTTGGCCAACATGTTTCCCAAAATGTTGTCAGTGTGTACTGAGCCCGACAACATGTTGAGCAACTTGTTATCAAATGTTTCTGAGAAAATGAGGATTTTGCACAGACATTCATAAACAATGGAAGATTCCAAGAGAAGAAGATGTATTGTCGGGGGCTCTGCCATAATTTTACGTATCCTGATTGAAAGATGGCAAAGAATACGTAAAGATGAGAAAAGTGTGTGGACAAGACCATGGATATATATGAGAGACCAGCATGGGGCCTACCACTGTCTCCTGTCTACTGTCGTCCCATAAACAGGCACAACTTTCCCATACTGCGATAAGTTGTTCCACTTCACTCAATAACCATTCCTTGCTGGAGGCTGCTATTTTGACTACATCACATGGCTTCAGGTAGATCATGTGATTTGTGGCCTGTTTCTGATTGGATAAAACTTGACAACACTCCGCAACAAAATTGATTTTTTTATTATTTCGACAACATTTGAGCAACTTTTGGCCAACATGTTATCGAATGTTTCCGAACTGTACACACTGTCTACATTTTCGATAACATCGCACCTGGACAACATGTTGGCCAACATGTTTCCCAAAATGTTGTCAGTGTGTACAGAGCTTTTACTCTCCAAGAATACTTAAAAATGTAAATTTTTGCATTAGAGTTATTGATTTACATTTATTTTTTACTTCCTTTCGTCCTACTTTTGAGACATGATGATGCATTGCGATCTTTGACAAGTGACTTGCTGAAAGTCAGACACCAGATATGACCAATGAATGAGTTAGACAATTGACTTTCCCAAGATCACACTCTTGATCACCCATCAATAATCACACACTGTTGAATTGCCCAGGGCATCACTCTAGTAGAGGAACAATCGTTGATATGGACCAGTCATTTTACCGACAAGTTATACTTCCCCAATATCAAGCTGTATTGTAAATGACTCATCTATAATTAGACAATTACATGTAATTAAAAGCCAATTAGAATTTGTCAAGATTTGATATCCACCAGATAGACAAGTATTACTTGATACCCTGATTTCATTCATGATTACTGCAAGGAACTGTGAAGAAAAATCTGATCGATTGAAACGTCCAAGCCACATACGCCAAGCCTGGGAGCAAAACGACTATAGGTGATAAATCAGTAAGCGAAAGACCGAATACCTGTCGCCGTACAATTTGTAAGGGGCCTTGCTGGCTGTGAGGAGCTTCAATCCACACTTTATAGCCCGGTGCTAATGAAACCTTTCTTGCAACATTTTTGCATTTACAATTTTCAATTCTACCAGTTTGATCGTGGCTTTCCACAGGGTTTATGCAGCAGAAGTTTGTTTTAACAATTCTGAGTTTTTGCACCAGCAATAAATTGAAGACAATAGGTGCATTAATAGGACAAAAAACTACTCTCTACTTGTTTTGAGACACCCATCATACACTGCTTTCAAAGACCAAAAAACCACTGGGACGACCTAATCCAAACTAAACTAGCACCCATTATAGCCTCCGTGCACAGCACAACCACCAATTCCCCTCCACGCTGGTCATGTCTCTCCCCAAGGACATGCAGATATTGCCCATGTGGACATTACCACATGGAAAAATTACAACACAGAAACTCAAGTTTGTTGTTAGAGCGAAAATATATGAAAGTACACTTTTGCCCATGATAATTAGTTTATTGTAATCTTACTTTAAAATTTTTCTAAAAAACCAGTTATATTTGTTTTAGAAGCCAAATCTCGCATCTAAAAAGTGTTATTTGACTAAATGCATTAAGTGGTAAAACACAATCAACGCCAAAAACAACATTTCTAATTCAAAGCTATGATATACCATTATAATGTATTAAAGGTAATACATACAAATTTGAAGGAAGAAATCCAAGATCAGTCTGATCTATGTCAGTAAACCTGCCGCCTGACTTCACTTTAATAGAAACCTACGCTGAATACATTGAATAAAACTTTCGACAATTGAACTTTGACCAATCAGCAATACCGATTTCATTATGGACGGATATACACTGAATACAAGTAATAAAACTTGCGATATTGAAACATTGACCAATCAGCAATACTGATTTCATTATGGATGGATATACACTGAATACAAGTAATAAAACTTGCGACAATACAACATTGACCAATCAGCAATACTGATTTCATTATGGATGGATATACACTGAACACAAGTAATAAAACTTGCGATATTGAAACATTGACCAATCAGCAATACTGATTTCATTATGGACGGATATACACTGAATACAAGTAATAAAACTTGCGACATTGAAACATTAACTCATTATATGCTATGTCGATTTCATTATGGACGGATATACAAAATTCAGTGTCAGAGGTTTTACATGTCATAGGGAGTCGTGTACCAAATTTCAAGTTCATAGCTTTAGCGGCTAAGAAACGTGCCATAGTTTCACTCAAATAGCCAATTTATGCCATTTGACCTCTGAGACCTTGAAAATTAGGTCAAATCAAAAACCTGTACGATGTGTGATGTATCGCTAGGAGAACCTACCATAAAAATGTTATCGAAAACAAGTCACTAATGAAATGGCCAGGGCCATTGTGCTCACCTCGTGGAAGAAAGATGGATGAATAGCATGGTATTGTGTCATGTAGTGGTAGGTTTGATGTAGGTCCAAGCAATTAAAATTTCCCCAAAATGGCCAATTTACAGCACATTTGACCTCTGTGACCTTGACAAGTAGGTCAAGTGGTGAATCATATTGGACCGAACTTCAGTCCCTGAGATCACCTGACTAAGAGGTACATGTGTACCAAATTTGGGATCAAGAGTCATTGCAGTTTAGAAACGTGCCATAAGTTACATCCTAACGGCCAATTTATGCCATTTGACCTCATGTGACCTAGGTCATAATGTGTACAAAGTTTCAAGTTCATAGCACAAGCGGTAAAGAAACGTGCCACACAGGATACAGACGACTTTTCTATAATCTCCACAGTTTTATCATTTCCATTTCCTTCCAGACAACGGAGCCATATTCCGATAGTGAAAGCGAGACGGATGGCTTACATGGCTTATGGATGTTTTCAGATACAGACTCTGACTCTTCAGGTAAGAACATAAACTGTTAAAAAAGTGCTGATGATTTTTAATACACCTTGCCAAATTGTTGAATAAATTCAATCATTTTTCCATATAACTTCTGGGTGTGGCTATTTTCAAATCTCGAGACAAGTTTTTCAATGCGATTAACCATTTTTACAAAATTTGAAAACCAGTTTATATAATATACTTGTACATTTTTCAGAGTCTAGAGTGCATAAACCATGTTAGCAACAGATCCGATTTTCATAATTATTAATAATTCAATTTACACACTATTTTTATCACAGGAAACGAGTTTGGTGAAGATCAGCAACCTAACAATAACATTTATGGATACACGCTCCAGAAACCAATAACAGTCAACTTATGCTTAAAGGAAAATAGAATGAAAAGGCCAAGGGCCATTGTGCTCACTGTATAGATATTTGGTGCCGATGATGGCACTATGAACAAATTACCAGCCCATATGTAAAACCACCTGCCAGTACAGAATATACAGTCCTGGAAAGATGTTTCTGAGCTGGGCATTTGAATTGAATTCCTTCATGTCTCACCAGTGCTGGCAAATGCAGGACAATATCAGCTACAGTTCTCACCTCACATGGATGCATGTGACCCTGAAGCACAAGTGGCTGTGTGAAGTGAGAACTATTGCTGACCTTGTTCTGCATTTGCCAGTACTGGTGCGATATGAAGGAAATTTATGCAAAGACCTGGCCCGAAACTTCTTTCCAGTACTGTATTGAGCACAGATTATCTAACATTCCGAACTCTTATTATTACATGTATATTTTGTAGTTACAGAAAAGGATGCCGGTTTAGATTTACCGAAGTCAAAGCCACTGGATATAAAGGAAGCGCCTTTGCGGAACCAAAAGAAAGGTAGTTGAATGTTAGTTAATCTGAATTTATCGATAACGACGACACACTTTGTTAAATACCTCATTTGAGATATCGTCCTCTGTGCTGGCAGGAAATATTGCCCTTACATGTGTACGAATTGAATCGACAACTGTCCTAAGTATCGGTTTAAAATTCTGGACATGCCCAGCCACTTTACGGCTGGAGCCCGAAACGCTCGAATACTTCAGTACCTCCTTCGGTACCAACGCCCTCAGGAGACCACTACACACAGCAGATGGCCATTGTAGCCTTTCTTATTCACTATGGTATTGTACCTAAAAAGACAAAAAGATACAATTACAGCATCAAAAAAACTTATTTTTCAGGCAAACCTGCTGATCCTTTCAACACTAAAATGGGTAGGCCGTCCAAGCTGAAACAGTACCCAGGCATACTGGGTGCAGCAGAAACATTTATAACCCATAATGGGTTTTCAGCCCACAAACGCCGCAGAACAGACACTGCAAGTTGCGGTGTGACCATAAATAATATAAGGAAGGACCTAATGAGGAGCGTACCTGAATTAAAAAGCATAAGCCAGAGTACAGTAGCAAGGCTACTCGAGCCTCCGAGATCCACCTCCATCTCTGCTGGCAGGTACACGTCTAGTATACATGCTCGAGTACCTGCCAAGCAGAATGACCTTGTGAAAGAACATCAAGATATACATTTCTGTAGAAGCCAGGTTCTTTTATTTAGGGAAATGTTCTCTGATCATTCTAATGTATCCAGAAGTATTATGGTAGCAGGAAGGGTTGGGCGTTTGTGGTTTCTGAGTCTGAGGGGGTTGGTGTCTGTTGACTGTGCTTTAAGAGAGACTAGGCATGGCGCCAGTCTCTCTTAAAGCACAGTCAACAGGCATTTGGTCTCAGTATTTGGGTTTTGATTGCCATGACTGTACCCCTGTAAAAGTCAGAGGAGGAGAAGTTTGGAATGATGAAAGCATTGAAGAAGAAGAAATGTTATTATATATTGAGGAAAGCAAAATTTATTATGAGACTAGAAGGCAGTGTCCTGACTTGATTATTTTGAAAATGGCAGTCTGAACACATTAAAAGGTGGAACATGGCATTTTATCGACTTTGAAGTGTTCCGCAGTTAAAGGGAGACTATAGGCAGCAGCTAGGTAGGCAAGATAAAGTCATACAAATTTGCCAATAGGGGTCAGTCATATCTCTAGGCATGGGGCCAGTCTCTCTTAAAGCACAGTCAACAGGCATTTGGTCTTAGTATTTGGGTACAGAATCAAGGCAGAATCAAGGCAGCTCAGAGAGCAATGATTGAACGATGCTGTGGACAAGTCCAAGGATACTGCATCAGTCACGACCAACTTCTCATCAGAAAGCGTCACCACCAGCATATTCAATGTTCAGTTCCAACCTGTACCAGTCCAATGCACGCCTGTCATGGTCAGCAGTGGTCAGCTTAGCGCGATATGGAACATTCTTCTGAAACTTAAGCGAGGGAAGTCTGCTCATTAGCCTATCTCGCGCACTGCTCCTTCTTGTCAAACATCGTAGTGAAATCGTGGTACAGTGGGGCGTCCTCGAGGATTGCAGCCGGTCGGACAGACGTGAGGTGGAATGTGGGCGGCTGCACTTCTTCGTTGATGTGCGATGGCAGATAGCACAGTTGTTGCGTTGCATGACAGCTGAAAGTGAATGTGATATCATAGAACTGAGGCGTTTGCAATGAGACTATAGGTGAAGTAGAAGCAAGGAGTGAAATGGGCCATCTTCCAGTGACTAATATACAGAGTAAGGGCACTGGGTGTTGTTAGATTCAGCATTGAATGTATTCCTCGTACAAGCGTGAATAGTGTGGACATACATCGAGAGGTGAGAGACCCCTATTGACTACTTCTTGTAACTTTATCTTGGATATTATATTAGTATTGAACTTCTAGCCATGGATTATGAAGAAATTGAAGTTGTAGGCATGGAATATGAAAAATTATTCAACGTTGAAAGACATAATTCCATGAGGCTTTGCCGTGATCGCAAAGGACGCGACGCGATTGGTTCACATGCTAATTAGGTATGATAATGATAATTACCTCTATAATGCTACTTGGATAGCGACTGTGTCGTTGATTGCAACAGTGGTCTATGTCAATGTGTGCCTGTAATGTCAATGAAGTATGATGAGGTGATGACGATAGTGCAATTGACTAGGTGGCGCATTTTAGAATCAGCAGTGAGCACTGTGTGTAACATGGTGGAGGCAGCGGAGATAATAACTGTGTCGAAAGTATTGTTATAGGGCCTTCCCTAGGCCCATGGGGTTATATTTACAATCCACGATTGAAAAGACGGAGTTTGATCGCATTCAACTATAAATCCATTGAACAGTTGTGTTCCTTGGCTTTAGTCAACCGATGACCTTTTGTTGGGCCATGATCGGGGATTGTAAACTGTAAATGTATTATGGACTGGGAGACGGGGAAACACAAGTGAAATAGACCAAAACAAGTGATTTTGGGGCTTTGGTTTAGACGCATGCCCCACATGCGCCATGCGGGATTATACGGTTCATGTGAACTTGTTGACATCTACATGATCTAGTGCCGTTATTGGTCATGGTACATGGTTGGTAGGCCTAATCATCATGGCAATATGTTTCAGGAAAAGCTCGGAGTAAAATGAACTGCCGATGAATAATGATGTTGTTCATGTTTACCATGTTTACTATACATAGCCATAGGGTATGCACTGGCCAGTGTACTTTCTGCACGTCGTCATGGTCATGTACGTGATACCTTGCATATTTTGTTTTTTGAATGCGCATGCTTTTTGGGCAAAATCACTTGTACCAACACTAATGAATAATGTCTTCTTATCCCTATGACTCCATACACAGTGAGGGCATTGTCCCATTCTCATCAAATGGTAACTTATTGTACCGTATTAGGGTGGAAGTTGGGCAGCAGATACCTACCGCTGCACGCCTGTCATAATCAGCAGTGATGAGCTTAGCGCGATATGGAACATTCTTCAGAAACTCAAGCGAGGGAAGTCTGCTCATTAGCATATCTTGCGCACTGCTCCTTATTGTCAAACATCGTAGTGAAATCGTAATGGAAAACGTCTGGCTTTGCGCCAGACGTTGAGACTAATAAGTGAAGAACTAGTAGGTAAAGAACTTCTACTTGCGCGAGACTGCTCTGATAAAATTATCATTGCAGAGACTACGGTGACGTACACATATATTTTTTACAATCAAAAATGCCCTCAAAAGACGACATGGAATGATTATTTTATTGATATTTCCTACTATATACCTTCCAATTATCACTTTATACAAATAGATCGGCGTTAGGTCGCATGCTTTTCTTTCCTGGTGACACTATAAAGCAAAATAGTTGCAACCCCGTAAATGCGCTATAAGTCCAATAATAAGTGACGGTGACCCGTTATAAATGTTTCGCCAGCTTCGCTTTTTTGCCACTACGCGGCGCGTTGGGCCCTTGAGTCAAGTATTCTATCTAGTGACGACAAAAACAAAGTAAATGTGGGGACTCTGGCTGTGTCCCGCTACATTCAAATTAGGAAAATATTTCCCACTTCAGATCGTCCAAATTACCATGACCATGACTTCCCTGAACCCAACAGCAAGCTCAATCCTTCAGGCTATCTAATGTTGAGTTCAAAAGATAGTTCAATCCCATCATCAGTCAAGGATGAAAATGGCCGAGACCATTTGTTTTGCCCTGTTACTGGTAATCTTCACTTATATTTGCGGGCAGTTCGATTTCATCCTTCCACAGCCATAAATCATGCCAATGATCTGTATACCATCATGTCTCGTAATATAAAACCAGTTGTTGGAGTAATCTCTGACGGAGGGCCAGACTGGTGCTTCAAAAGCATGCATAATATCTTTATTTATGGTCGGCTGTGGAAGGACTTGAATCTAGATTATTTTGGGATCACACAACATGCCCCGGGAAACTCCAAGGAGAATCCAATAGAGCATGCCTGGGCACCTCTCTCTAGAGATCTTGTTGGTGTGACACTCAGACGTAGGACAGAAGGCATGAGTGAGGTGCAAAATTTTGACCACGCAATCACAGAATGCTTGTCATATTGGAAAGGTGGCAAGTACGACGACTTCATGACAGACATGACTGGGGTTATGGGAGGATCTCTCCCATTTCCCTACAACGACTTCGAGAACATCAGGTCATCTTTTCAATCACTCAGACAGGATTCCGAATATGCGGACGAGTTCCGTTTTATTCTGAATCATTGCACTCGGAGGTGCCATGGCATTGAGTACATGAAATGTTTCAGCCATGACTGCAGTCACTGCACAGCAAATGTCATTCAGGCGACCACTTTCATGCAGCAGATCCACAAGCAAGGCTGCATGAGTTTTTCACCTGCACCTGACCCAGCTTTTCCTGGACATTACCAGACATATCTGGACATGAAGACAATGACAGTGTATGACAAGCTTGATAACTTTTGCCCAAGTAACACACTGGGCTCTTGTGGCTACGGTTGCAGGTATGTCTTCTTGTCCAACACAGACTGGGAAAGGCATATGAAATTTATGCACCCCATTCAAAGGAGAGAAGAGATGAAAGCGAAAAGAAACAAAAGTAAGTAAGTAAGTAAGTAAGTATCAAGACTGATGATGACTACGACTACAGATGACACTCAATTGCAATCACAGCTGCCAGTCATATTTTTTTTGAGATACTTTTGACTGTGTTTTTAATGATACAAAGGTGCAGGTTGATACCATGTGCAATGCTCAGTGACACCAGACAGAATACAGTGACTCATGACAAATTGACAACTGACGATAAATGACTTGTACAAATAATTATAAGATATATATCACCGGGATATAGCAATATATCAATATATATGATAAATCACTTGTCACCTCTGGGCCCCCCCCCGAGGGTTTTGCTATGAACAAACACAGTTGGAGTTTCTAATAAAGTGATCCATCACACACAGGGATTACTCTTTATGCTGACACTATGCGTCGCAATGAAATAATCATCTGAAAATATCTATCATTATTTATAAACTTACTTTGAAAGGGGAATCGAGAAAATGCCACCGCCAATCACAACATTTCTGAAAAAAACCCAAAACAATTTAATATGAGAGGCCAGTGACCATTGTGCTCGCCATATAGATAATTGGTGGTTAATAGGAATTCATCGTGGTTAAGAAACATGCACATGTATATTGCTTTACAGTTAGAGGTTTTGCCCCCTGGTGGCCTAGTTGAGAAACAGATCAAGTGGAATTTTGGCATCCGAGGTTTAATATCTGACATTGACGGCAGACAGTGCAGTTTTGTACCTTCTGGTTCAAATCGATTCAGTGTATATAGCGATGGTAGAAAGTAGTTCCACTATTTCTGCAGTGTTTTGTCTGGTAATTCTGCAATACTCACCCATTATCTACAGATGTTGCAGTCGGGCAATTTAAATTTGTTGAGGTAGATCTGAAAGAGATTTGATAAATAGTTGAACTCTGAAAGCAAGATCAATACATCTATTGCTTGGTATTCCTCATTTCTATAAATAATACTATGTTATGGTCTTGATTTCCATGGATGATGTACATTAGCCCCTGTCCAAACCTGTGTCAGCAACTAAACCTCCTAATGAAGCAAATCCAAGATATCAACGGCTCAGTGCATGACACTGTTGAAAAATCAGACCTTCTTTGCTGCCTTGCTCCACTGCAATACTCACTCAAAGGTGTTCATGGGGATTTCCAGTTCAGGTGCAATCAAAGGTACAGTAGGGCAATTTGAGGTAGATCTGAAAGAGATTTGATAAACAGTTGAACTCTGAAAGCAAGATCAATACATCTATTGCTTGGTATTCCTCATTTCTATAAATAATACTATGTTATGGTCTTGATTTCCATGGATGATGTACATTAGCCCCTGTCCAAACCTGTGTCAGCAACTAAACCTCCTAATGAAGCAAATCCAAGATATCAACGGCTCAGTGCATGACACTGTTGAAAAATCAGACCTTCTTTGCTGCCTTGCTCCACTGCAATACTCACTCAAAGGTGTTCATGGGGATTTCCAGTTCAGGTGCAATCAAAGGTACAGTAGGGCAATTTGAGGTAGATCTGAAAGAGATTTGATAAACAGTTGAACTCTGAAAGCAAGATCAATACATCTATTGCTTGGTATTCCTCATTTCTATAAATAATCATTAGGAGAAATGGAGCAAGTCCGCTATCCGTAAGGTGGCAGCACCGTTCACATCGCCAGCCAATCAGAGGCCCGCAATCGCTACCATGGATCCCGCAACAACAAGTTTGGAATTGCCACGCACTCGCGGCGTTAATCCCGATTATTGTCAAGTAATGTAAAGTGTGCTCCTGTTGCATTTGTGAAGAAGATTCAGTGGGTTTTTGCTCGAAAATTGACCTCCAAGGAGTAACGACCCCCCCCCCCCCCCCCGGCCAGGCCACACCCCACACCCTGCTAACAGGACCACACATTGGAGTAATCAGGCCAGGGTCACACCACATCCATGCACCACCGAATCATCTTCACGAAATTACAACATTCTGAAAATGGTCTTCCAAGGAATAACGACCCCGCCCCCCCCCCCCCCCCCCCCCCCGGCCAGGCCACACCCGGCCCACACCCTGCTAACAGGACAACACATTGGAGTAATCAGGCCAGGTCCACACCACACCCATACACAACCGAAACATCCTCAAGGTAATGTAAAGTGTGCTCCTGTTGCATTTTAAGGAAGAAGAATCAATGGGTTTTTCTTGATTTGGACTCTGACGAAATTACAACATTCTGAAAATAGTCGATTTTGAGGACCCCAATGTTCAACGGTGAAGTTTCTTCAAATACGCTCAAACTTGATGGAGGTGCTCTATACGGTATCGCCATCTGCACTTGCTATCGGCAACTAAAATCCATGCAACGCGCGCGAAGTTACAAGCCTTCAAAGTCACTACATTCTCTAATTTTGCCATTTTTCAAAGCAATTCTAATGCATTTAGGCTTGGAAAATCGGGCAAATTTCACCGTCGATGTGTTCAACTTAAAATTTTCTTCAAATTACTTGAAATTTGGCCAGGGGATAGATATATATTATATCCTTCATGTCTGCTATCGGCAACTTGCCCCCAGTTCCCCTGGAAGCCGTGAGATGGCAATACCTACGTGCTCAATGTATTTTCTATTGACCGGCTGGTCTGCCAATTAGGTCAGATCGGGTCACGTCTGCGCATGCGCGGGGTTGAGTTTATGCTTTTCTCGTAATGTACTATGTTATGGTCTTGATTTCCATGGATGATGTACATTAGCCCCTGTCCAAACCTGTGTCAGCAACTAAACCTCCTAATGAAGCAAATCCAAGATATCAACGGCTCAGTGCATAACACTGTTGAAAAATCAGACCTTCTTTGCTGCCTTGCTCGACTGCAATACTCACTCAAAGGTGTTCATGGGGATTTCCAGTTCAGGTGCAATCAAAGGTACAGTAGGGCAATTTGAGGTAGATCTGAAAGAGATTTGATAAACAGTTGAACTCTGAAAGCAAGATCAATACATCTATTGCTTGGTATTCCTCATTTCTATAAATAATACTATGTTATGGTCTTGATTTCCATGGATGATGTACATTAGCCCCTGTCCAAACCTGTGTCAGTAACTAAACCTCCTAATGAAGCAAATCCAAGATATCAACGGCTCAGTGCATAACACTGTTGAAAAATCAGACCTTCTTTGCTGCCTTGCTCCACTGCAATACTCACTCAAAGGTGTTCATGGGGATTTCCAGTTCAGGTGCAATCAAGGGTACAGTAGGGCAATTTGAGGTAGATCTGAAAGAGATTTGATAAATAGTTGAACTCTGAAAGCAAGATCAATACGGACGATGACGGACGCCAAGACCCATGTACGGATGACAACGACGGATGACGGACAATGCGGTGTTGTATAGACTCCCCTAAGGTGAGCCAACAAGTAATATTTTACATAATTCCATCCATTTTTTATGTATATGTTGAGGCTATATTCTTCTTCTTCTGAGAGTGTTTTGCTCATGGTCTCGTGGTCATGGTTTTATTTTTCATTGGAAAACAAATACAAGGATTCTTGTTATTTGTTCAATTTCTGATTTCTAAGTGTTCAGGCCACCCTTCTTCTTTATAGTATATTGTCGAGAAATACATACTTCCTGTGGTGAATTTTTGAATGAAGCAGATTAATGATTTCTTGATTCTGCTCCAAAATTTTTGCATTTTTTTTTGAATGATTTGGTCATTCTGACTCTTGATGTGATTGATGTCTGTCATAATCTGGAAGCAAACGTTTTCTGGGATAAACAAAGGTTCTGTCATGCACATCTTTGAAATTGTAGCCAAAAAGCCAACTTGTTTGAAGGCCAGCCTTGAATACAAAGACTGAGATTAAAGATTCTCGGCAATCTGGGCAATCTACTTGCCTTATATTAAGAAAATAACATCCTTTAAATCACAATTACAACAAATTCTTGTATGGTTTTACAAGCAATTCATGTTGTCGTCTTTTTTAGTAACGGTAAAATGTGTAACATGGCATATTTTTGTTTTTAATTGACACAGACTTGAAGAAATGTACTGGTGAGAAAACACCTAAATTTCATAAAGGGATGCATATGTCTCTATGATTGTTGTCCGGATTCTTACTTACATTAAGATCATAGAGCAGCTGAAATGTGAAAGAAGTCAAATTAATCAGTGTCCTTCATAGAGGGTGTCCTTTAGAGAGGTGCTTGCCTCAGGAGACTTCAATCCACATGTCAAAGTGTAACGGGTAACTTCTGATTTTAGCATAACATGTGCAGTATTTAATTTTGAAGCATTTGCCGCAAACATTCTGAAATTGAAGTTTCTTGCATCATATGTAACTGTAAATGGAAATTATGCAGAATTTTTTCATTCATGTGGCAACAACGTCAACTTTGTAATTGCAAAAGTTGTAATACCTGATGTTGGAATGTTTTTTAAAGACAAATATATAGACTACTCACATTTGACGTTTCTTTGTTAAGGTCGCCGAGAACTGTAATAAGGAATATCTGTAAATAAAAAAAATCAATAGATTGATAATTTACTAGTAATGCTTCAGTCTTTTTATTATCTTCACTTTAATATATTCAGCTTGTAATTGTTAAGAGTCCTGTTCGATGGATTGTAATCAATTCAATTATATGATTTCAAAATAGTTATAAATAATACTTACATTCACAGTCAATAGTACTTTGTTGCAGTACATGTAGATCAGTTGTTTCAGCAATCTAAAAATTACAGAAACAAACCAAAAATATAGTGTATATAAGTATGAACCAATAATGGATGTCGCTCAACTGGAAAATAGTTAGCCTTTTAAAGCAAATGGACTCACCTTTGCCTCCACAATTGATTCCTAGTTTATATTTATATCAACCTCTGAGTCTGACTGCGACAGCCACATTCGAGGGACGATTGGGTGAAACAAATGTTTTTTAAAGAAAAAGATATACTCACATTTGACTTTTCTTCGTTCGGGTCGGCCAGAACTGTAATAAGGAATATTTGTAAATAAAAAAATCAATAGATTGATAATTTACTAGTAATGCTTCAGTCTTTTTATTATCTTCACTTTAATATATTCAGCTTGTAATTGTTAAGAGTCCTGTTCGATGGATTGTAATCAATTCCATTATATGATTTCAAAATAGTTATAAATAATACTTACATTCACAGTCAATAGTACTTTGTTGCAGTACATGTAGATCAGTTGTTCGAGGGATGAGTGGGTGTAACGACTAGTATTGTCGCGAAATGGAGGCGAGGGAAAGGAAGGGAATGCAGGGAGCCTAACGTACAGCAGTAAATTTTAGGGAAAAAAAATATGTTAAAGAAAAGTTCATGTGAAATGTGCCAACTGCAATTCATGTTTGTCAAATATTGCCTACTCACCTCTTCGTAGGCCCAATTCACATCAGAAAGAAAAGACTGCAAACTTGCAGGTTTTTTCTTTAACAATGCTGAAAAGAACAAAAATAATTCTGTGAACATCATGGGCATTCAGCATATTCGAATATGGGCGCATCTCCAATCATCTGCAGCTGCTGTGTCAAACCCCCTTAGCCATTGTATTAGCTGCTTCGATCCAACTGAAATATATATATCAGACTTTATTGAAGTAAAAAAAAATACATACAAGATTGAACAAAGGGATATGGCAAAATTAGGAATCACTAGCCCTAATTAGATAATTATTCATGCTTTTACAATGAATTCAGGAATCTTACATGACCCAGTGCCCTTCCTGTGCATACTAGTCACCCGAAGATGGCCAATTTAACCCGCTGCTCTGCCTATCAGTCAGGGACAACTTGTGAATGTGAAATAACGATATAAAGAAAATGATAAGAACGAAAAATATGCAAATGCAAACATCAATAATAACATAAATTTGAATGTAATGGTTTTTATTATTTCATGTTTGTTGTCCTATCATTAGTATCAATATGTTCATGTGTAGACCAGAGTCAAGTCCTATCAGTGATAGATAGATAATAAAGTTGTCATAGGGAGATCAATGGCATAGTGGTCTAGTGCCGGGCGCATAATCAGGAAGAACTGGGTTTGAATAGCTGGTTCATATTTTCTTGAAAAAGGCACTTTGCCCTAATTGGTTTTCTAAATGGGTAGATGCCGGCAGAGATGGCAAAATATGAATGTTAGCCCTAAGCACTGTATAGGTGCGGCTGATTGTGAAGTGCTTTGGTTAATTGAAACCAGTTAAATAATGCATGGGTAAAACTTGATACAAATTGACAGGACAATATCATTTTTTTAACAATAACAGTTGCCATACCCTTTCAAGTTGAATCTAAAAAAATTAACAACCAAACAATTTTATTTTAGCAAAAAATGAAGATTTCAAAAAATTTGAGGAAAAAAAGACAACACTAACAGAGGCAGTGACAGGGTTGCTAACATGACCTGCCTTTTCAGTTCTAAACTGAGGAAGAGGAAAAAAGGTGCAAGGCAAAAATGACCCGATTGGAGTGACATCCTCTGTTATAAGTTTTACATAAAACTTCATTTAAAGATTTTACATTTTGGCAATGAGTGAGTAACTTTTAGAGAGGGGTTCTATTGTAAAATAAATAATAACAGAAAGTAGCTAAGAATACTTACACTGCCAGGTCAGAATGATTAAAGACAACAACTCTCCCATCACAAACGGATTCTAGCCTGCAGGGCCAAATTGCCTTGGTCTTGGGCAATTTAGCCCAGACAAATTTACCAGCCTCTGCAATAGAACAATAAAATCATAAAAAGTGGAAACATCGTTAAATACCATGTAATTATTTAATGTCATGGGCCATGGTGTTTTCTACCATCAAAATCCTGGTTCCTAAACAAGCCAATTCCAATGGTTGGATGAAAATTGCCAAGAATTGGATGGAAGGCACGTACAGAACATGAAGAATTGTTAAGATAAATAAAATATTCAGATTATTGGGAGGCAGTGTAAACCACTTATCAAGGGGCCTTGGTACAAAATATCAATTATAAATTCTGTGAACATACTATTGCATCACTGCCATCAGTGCATGCCTGCTTCGAAGCAGGAAAGCCAGAGGCTGATCTTGATGCCGAGCAACTTTCATGTGATTCAATTTTCAACTGCAATTCCTTCTTTGTGTATCATACAGGTCGGTACAACAGTTCAAACCAATTCAGCAATGATGACGAACGAGCAATACTAATGATATCAATTTATCAAATAGGCCTTTTCGACGAAGAGTAATCAGAGCCAAAACAAGTGAAATGTGACGATCAGAACATGTCAGAAGTAATAAGGGGCCAACAAACCAGGCGGAGGAAGACACTGTCGAGTAGTTTAGAAGAAGAAGTCACTGATTCGAACTGAAGGCAACAACAAACAAGCAGCAAACAAGACTGCATGACCGAACAACAAATGACCTTTGGTTCTTTGTGCCTATATTTAGGTTTGTTTGAGCCCGCAATGACTTCCTCTGCCGGGGCGCCTGGGCCCATATTCATAAACGTACTTAAGTCAAAGTTTGACACCTATCTACCTACTTAACTCAAGTATCATACTTAAGTGGAATTCAATATCCTACTTATCCAAAGTATGATACTCAAATTCCTACTTATATTTAAGACACCTCCAGACCTGTCTTAACTTTGAGTAGGTTGGGTGTTCGCTATAAAAAAATCAATTTAGACTCTACATTGGTGGAGAATGGCTGTGTTTATGATCGCTGCGCTAGAAGAACTGGAAGGACAACGTGCTATGCGGCGAGAGAGGGTATTTCGGGACCGTGTCCATCCGTTGGACATCTATAACGATGTGCAACTTTATCAACGATATCGTTTCGATAGGCAAACCATTTTGGAACTGATTGATGTGGTAGGTGATGAACTTGAGCCACAGACGTTGAGGAATCATGCTCTACCAAGTTCACTAAAACTACTTGCTGCCCTTCGATTTTATGCTTCCGGGTCATTTCAAATGGTCACAGGTGATACAGTGCACGTATCACAACCAACAATGTGTAGAGTGATTTCCCAAGTGACCCATGCACTGCTTCCTCTGTTGCCAAGAGCCGTGGAATTTCCAAGTATTGCAAATATTCCGAACATTGTCGCCGAGTTTCATGAAATTGCGAACTTTCCCTGTGTTGTTGGTTTGGTCGACGGCACACACATTTGGATTCAAGGCCCTAGCCAGCACGAGTGGCGCTACGTCAACCGGAAGAACTATTACTCAATAAATACCCAAGTCGTGATGGATGCTAGATGTCGATTCATCAACGTGGTAGCAAAATGGCCAGGAAGTACCCACGACTCTGTGATTCTTAGGGAAAGTGCACTTCCACGAGTTTTTGAGGAACGAGCAGCAGACGAATTGCTTTTGGGAGATAGTGGGTACCCACTGAGACCATGGCTCATGACACCTTTCCTCAATCCTAACACTGCCCAACAACGTGCCTACAACAGAGCTCATAAGAGAACAAGATGTTTGGTGGAAAGAGGCATTGGACAATGGAAAAGAAGATTCCACTGTCTCCACGGCAAATTGAGATACAACCCGAGAAAATCATGTGAGATAATTGGCGTGTGTGCACTTCTACACAATATTGCCATCAACAGAGGGCTGCCCGATTTTGACGAACAACCAATCGAACTGCGACCGCAACCCGATGTTGATCCAGAAAACGTAGTTCCCTTACCTGACAGAGCATACGGGGTTGGGAGAAGAAATCAATTGGTAAATGTCCACTTCTAATGATCAAGGTGAGTTTAGTTTAGTCAAGATATACATTTTGTTTTTATTTTCACAAAAGTTACACATCAAAGATTGGTTAGAGAGTAATCGTATGGTCGGTTATTGCTCATATCATAATTGCCAACTTCATCTCGTTCAAGCTTTCTCTTCTTAAGTTGCAACACTTCAATTTCTAAAACAAGTTTAGTTTTCTCCAATTTAAGCTTTTCGATTTCTAATGTGGACCTCGTCTTCTCGAGATCCAAAAGCTCTGCGTGGCTGGCTGCTCGGGCTGTAGCTTCTTCATTGACACTGGCTTTTTGTTTCTTCGTAGCTGATTCCACGTCTGGCAAAGGGGGACAAGGATCCGGAATTGCAGACGGTGTAAGACTCCTTCTCGTTGTAAGAAGTTGACTGCATGCTTGCGATTGCTGTTCACGAATGGAATCCGTACTGTAAAATAAACAATGGTTGCGATTACCGTACAGGTAAATGTACACGTAAATGTAAATTGACTATTTCTTTGAATCAGGATTGATTGCAGCCAGTATTTGGACTGATTGCAGTACATGTACTTGCCTTGAACTACTACTTCCACTTGCCGTAGATGTACTTGTAGTGGGAGTATTTGAGACAACAGCCGGCGTGTTTTCAATGCCACCTTCTATCCCTGTGAGTGTTGGGTCATCTTCACCCAAAATTGCCAACACTTTCTGCGAAATCAGTGACGGTTCAACTGGTGCCGGTCCTCCTCCTAAAGGATAAATGCAAATAATTGAATACAGCATGATAAAAAAACTGTTGTTAAAATTATTTTTTGTTGTATTAAATGTTAAACTTGAAAGTTATTTTGCTCTCACCTGTTTTAGCTAGCTCTTTACGATATTTCCTGTATTCATCCTTTGCATTTGAACACAAATTCTGCCATTTCTTGAGATAGTCAGCATCGGACCTCGTAACCGACGGATTTCGCCTATTCATGGCGGAGGTGATATTCTGCCACGCATCATGTTTCTTCTTATTTGAAATATTGGCACTGAACTTTCCCGTCACTACATTAAATACATTCTCATATTCCTCGCAAAGTCGATATTTTTCACCTTCCGAAAAATTTGGCTTGCGCTTAGCCTTGTCCATGCTGAATAGATAGGACTATGAAGAATGTGCATACCATCCGAGGCCTTCCCATGCAATTTAGACCGCCCCAATACCTTCCCAAACCACAAAAATGAGCAACATAATCTATGAAATGCGATCACCAACCCTGGGAATGTCTCGGAAAAACGTTTAAGCATGATGCCTAAATATAGGTATCATACTTAACAATGTATGACACTAAGGACGGTTTATGAATTCCAACATAAGTATCATGACTATTAAAGTATGACACATAGAGTTTAGGTGACTTATCTTAGGAATTTTTATGAATATGGGCCCTGGTGTATAAAAAGGGTCTAGGCCTAGCCTATTGCCGGCAATGACTGTGTGTGACCATGGCCTACGAGTGTTCACGGTGGTCACATTCAAAATATACCCAGTGCGCAGCAATGATCTTTGAATTGTCTTGAGCAGACGACAATTTATGTGAAAGTCATAATTGATGTCTAGGCCTAGGTGTTGAGTGTTGGCCTATGTGCATACACAAGCATGCATGCATGCATGCACTGCAGTGAATCACTGAGTGATGAACTGCCAGACAAAGTCACAGCTCGTCTATCAACAGCTTACATAATACATTGCATGTTTGTTTATGATGCAGCCAATGACAGCATGATCAACAAAATACCGCATTATCTGATAATCCGATCAAGTCTAAAATTCTTGCAAAAAAGACTTTGAAGTTCTTCAAAACCTAACAAAAATGACTCACCAACGTTGTTTTCATCCTCAGACGCCATTTTCGTATCAAGCAGTGGCCGGTGATTCGTAGTCTTCGATTTCCCGGGGATAAAATCATCCGATAGTTCAGTGCACGTCCTTAATTATATCCTCAATATATATAAAACAAAGGAATGTACAGAGTACGAAGCAAAGCAAGTCTTGTTTGATTTTAAATAAATTGAAAATGATTTTTCAATATTTAAAACAAGCAATACAAAATACGGCCGAGAATCGTTAGTTGAACGAGCGGGAAAGAATTGATGGCGAATTGATGGCGAAATTCGCATGACATGCATGATATTCGCTCTGTTCCGATGGCCGGCGATAGCGAATCAGGCGCGATTTTATTGATTTAGGCGAAATAAAATATCGCCTGCGATTTTTATTCAGTCTGAATTTTCGCATGGAAAAATAGAATCGCCGAAGCAGGCAGCGATTTGGAGGCGAATGAGTGTGGCGATATTCGACCAGGCGGCGAATTTTCGCCCCGATTCGCCCAGCGAATATTCGCGTGCGGACTTTGGACGTGATCCCTAAAGAGTCTACAACAAATGATGACGAAACGTGCCACCAGGGGTGAAATTATAGAGTTTGACCTCTGTGACCTTAAAAAGTAGGTCAAATCAAAAACCCAGGTATCATGTCATGTAGTCTCTTCAGAGGTATCCACAGAAAAAAATTCAAGATCCTAGCTATCAGCATTCATGAGATATGGACAAAATAAGGTTTTCAAAGATGGCCGCCTGGATCCCAGAAAGTAGGTCAAATTGCAATGATTTTCGGTATGTCAGGTCATGCTGTCATGAGGCATCCACACACCAAGTTTCAACCTCCTAGACTCTATGGTTAGCAAACGTGCCACCTGCGGTGAAATTATAGAGTTTGACCTCTCTCACCTTGAAAAGTAGGTCAAATCAAAAACCCGGGTATTATGTCATGTAGTCTCTTCAGAGGTACCCACAGAAAAAAATTCAAGATCCTAGCTATCAGCATTCATGAGATATTGACAAAATAAGGTTTTCAAAGATGGCCGCCTGTAGCCAAGAAAGTAGGTCGAATTGGAATGATTTTCGGTATGTCAGGTCATGTTGTCATGAGACATCCACACACCAAGTTTCAACCTTCTAGACGCAATGGTGAGCAAACGTGCCACCATTGTTGACGGACGCCGGCCGGACGGACGGACGGACAGACGACGGACAAGACGTGATGACATAAGCTCACCCAGGTGAGCTAAAAATACCCCGAAATATTAATTCAAAGTTATCCAAAATCAAGGACAATATACAAGAGACCAACCTTTATAAGATAACACAGTCCTTGCCTTGATTACATTGCAGAGGATATTTTGAGAAAGAATTGCGAAAGATGCACGAGAAATGTCGCATCGCTGAGAGTGCAATCCGGGGGTGCAATAATAGGGAGGTTCCGCACCGCCTACGATTACGATTACGATTACGATTTGTGTATGACGTCATCAATTTTTGCAGCAACGTCATCAGCCCTGAAATCGTCTGCGGCATATTCGGTTCGTTTCTACGACGATGGCGGCTAATCTTCGTAAGTGATAAACGATCATCGAGAACGTCAATTTCATGCACTTCCAAAGTATCCTGGGTCACGTTTTTCACAAACAATATATTTTGACTATGCCCTCCAGACGTAGGACCTGCAAATTTCATGGTCAAAGCTGTTTTAGACCGTCACGACTGCAATGAAATTGGAATGCAAATTCGCTCTGTTCGTGAGCCGTGGGTTTCTTGAATGACATCAAGAGTATTTTTGCGGAACTGAATTTAGCTGCTTCTCGACGCGATTACGATTACGATTACGTTTTCCGAAATCGTAATCGTAATCGTAATCGTAGGCGGTGCAGAACCTCCCTATTGATATACGGACTGCACGAGAATGAACGGGAGCATTTCTCGTGCAGTCCGGGCTCCTGACGTTTTCTCTTTTGCGACATTTTCATTGTAGCACTTTGCGACGTCATAAATTTATTCCTCACACCGATGATTTTTTGTGGTCGCGACGTCATCAGGTCGACGTCAACTCAAAATTTACGTCTTACTTGACGTCGTCACGTCTTGAGAGTTTTTTGGTAAAAAATGACAAAAACTTGCCTTTAAAAGACGATTTAATCATAATTTCTTTAATGTTTATTGGGATGTGTGGTATATGATAAATATAAGCGGTCTCGAGCTTTCAGGCCGCAGAAAATCATCTCGTGCTGATCCGGCGACTCGGACCGGTCACGAAGTCGGTTTTCCTATTTGACACAGAAGTGCAGCGAAATGACTGTACAGCTCCCCAACAAAGGGAAGTTCAAGTCGCGCTATGCCTTGCTCACTTCTCTGTGTCACTTTTTCGGTGGCCATCTTCAAATTATAGATCCATACTATAAATTGGGAACAACGTTTACATAAATTTGGCCACTCTTTTGCTATTTTCTTATTTTTCTCATGGTCTCATCGAAAAATAAAGCATACCATTGGAAAGAAAACGTTTTTTAGAAAGTAATGGATGTGATGTTTTTGAGATGCAAATAATCACTAAGCCATAGCAGCCTATGAAACGGCCAATTTTTGCACCAAAGTTTGCCAAAAACACGTGCGATTCTGGTACCATGTTTTGAGGTAGTTGATAAAGCTTGGAATCAGTGAAACCTTGGAACCAGTGATAAACCTTGGAATCAGTCCTAAAAATGCATAAAAACATGAAATAATGCCATTCGAACCTAACGTGGTTACGAATCAACATTTGGAGCTTATTCTTACATGATCAGATCGGAATTTTATGGTAATTTAGAAATCTGTCGCATATCCGATTCAATAGTCTGTATTTTAGAACAACCCAGTTGTACCTCGCCTCCAGTGTACAGTACTGATCTCCCAAATATGGGAAGACACGCCCACCACACACCCATAATATGAACCAATAGCGCTCCGCTTATAAATACGCCACCACCACGCGGGGCCTATTTGAACTACGGATCGGTCTGTTCATACAGGGTGATACAGAGAAAATTGGGGGCCTGTCATGCATTATGCATGGATAAGGTTGACGACTATGTCTAGGCCTAATTGTCTATGATTGACTGATATTTTATAACAAACGATGAATAAAAGAAGCCTAGTCATGTATGTTTATTACCGAAGTTTGCGGATGAAAATTTCCTTCGCCGTGAGCGATTTCTTACATCTTCCAGTACGCATCGAGGGATGCAGAGATCTTTGTGACGTCACCAGTTCTAAGCGGTTTTTTTATTCACGTGTGTGTTTGTCCTATGATCTCGTGCATCTAGTACCGAGCATAATACTTTATCGTCTATGGAATACAAAACAATCATAAAAACTAATTTTTGCTTCCATTGAAGAGAAATAAAATATTTTAACGACCACAGCGCATTGCCAATTGATGACGTCATCCTCCACATTAAAAATGTTGGCTTCTGAACTAACTGGCAAATTGCTATCAATAAAGTCAGCTGGGACGAGACTGTCAGTTGGGAGGGTATAAATCGTGGAAGGAACGCACCCGATTTCCCGCGCTATTTGCACAGTGATTCCATGGTTTACATTGAATATTCCAAGGTTTATCAGTGTTTCCAAGGTTTCACTAATTCCATACTTTATCAACTACCATGTTTTGACGTCGTTTTGTATGCTCCAGCATACAAAATGCACTCTTGACGGTAGTTGATAAAGCTTGGAATCAGTGAAACCTTGGAACCAGTGATAAACCTTGGAATCAGTCCTAAAAATGCATAAAAACATGAAATAATGCCATTCGAACCTAACGTGGTTACGAATCAACATTTGGAGCTTATTCTTACATGATCAGATCGGAATTTTATGGTAATTTAGAAATCTGTCGCATATCCGATTCAATAGTCTATATTTTAGAACAACCCAGTTGTACCTCGCCTCCAGTGTACAGTACTGATCTCCCAAATATGGGAAGACACGCCCACCACACACCCATAATATGGACCAATAGCGCTCCTCTTATAAATACGCCACCACCACGCGGGGCCTATTTGAACTACGGATCGGTCTGTTCATACAGGGTGATACAGAGAAAATTGGGGGCCTGTCATGCATTATGCATGGATAAGGTTGACGACTATGTCTAGGCCTAATTTTCTATGATTGACTGATATTTTATAACAAACGATGAATAAAAGAAGCCTAGTCATGTATGTTTATTACCGAAGTTTGCGGATGAAAATTTCCTTCGCCGTGAGCGATTTCTTACATCTTCCATTACGCATCGCGGGATGCAGAGATCTTTGTGACGTCACCAGTTCTAAGCGGTTTTTTTTATTCACGTGTGTGTTTGTCCTATGATCTCGTGCATCTAGTACCGAGCATAATACTTTATCGTCTATGGAATACAAAACAATCATAAAAACTAATTTTTGCTTCCATTGAAGAGAAATAAAATATTTTAACGACCACAGCGCATTGCCAATTGATGACGTCATCCTCCACATTAAAAATGTTGGCTTCTGAACTAACTGGCAAATTGCTATCAATAAAGTCAGCTGGGACGAGACTGTCAGTTGGGAGGGTATAAATCGTGGAAGGAACGCACCCGATTTCCCGCGCTATTTGCACAGTGATTCCATGGTTTACATTGAATATTCCAAGGTTTATCAGTGTTTCCAAGGTTTCACTAATTCCATACTTTATCAACTACCACTCTTGACTGTTGTTACGTCAGAACGTCACAAGTGAGATATCTCGGCGAATTTCACTCCTTTCGGCCAACATAAACGGTAGTTGATAAAGTATGGAATTAGTGAAACCTTGGAAACACTGATAAACCTTGGAATATTCAATGTAAACCATGGAACCACTGTGCAAATAGCGCGGGAAATCGGGTGCGTTCCTTCCACGATTTATACCCTCCCAACTGACAGTCTCGTCCCAGCTGACTTTATTGATAGCAATTTGCCAGTTCGTTCAGAAGCCAACATTTTTAATGTGGAGGATGACGTCATCAATTGGCAATGCGCTGTGGTCGTTAAAATATTTTATTTCTCTTCAATGGAAGCAAAAATTAGTTTTTATGATTGTTTTGTATTCCATAGACGATAAAGTATTATGCTCGGTACTAGATGCACGAGATCATAGGACAAACACACGTGAATAAAAAAACCCGCTTAGAACTGGTGACGTCACAAAGATCTCTGCATCCCTCGATGCGTACTGGAAGATGTAAGAAATCGCTCACGGCGAAGGAAATTTTCATCCGCAAACTTCGGTAATAAACATACATGACTAGGCTTCTTTTATTCATCGTTTGTTATAAAATATCAGTCAATCATAGACAATTAGGCCTAGACATAGTCGTCAACCTTATCCATGCATAATGCATGACAGGCCCCCAACTTCCCAAGCAACTCGTCTGATCGAAAAGGCCCCGTGTGGTGGTGGCGTATTTATAAGCGGAGCGCTATTGGTCCATATTATGGGTGTGTGGTGGGCGTGTCTTCCCATATTTGGGAGATCAGTACTGTACACTGGAGGCGAGGTACAACTGGGTTGTTTTAAAATATAGACTATTGAATCGGATATGCGACAGATTTCTAAATTACCATAAAATTCCGATCTGATCATGTAAGAATAAGCTCCAAATGTTGATTCGTAACCACGTTAGGTTCGAATGGCATTATTTCATGTTTTTATGCATTTTTAGGACTGATTCCAAGGTTTATCACTGGTTCCAAGGTTTCACTGATTCCAAGCTTTATCAACTACAAACATAAACTCATTTTACCTGTGCTGAATCATGTTTGTTGCCAATAGTGAACTTGTTAATTAGAAATACTATCTGCACTCTCCCGAAAGATACAAAAAGTAAGCAGAAAATCCTCCCGAAAATGTATTTTCCAATGAGATGAAGTGGCATGTTAACTTTTTTGTAAACGATGTTCCCAATCAAGTGTACAGATCTAGGCAGAAGTGTAGAATCCCCCGTCGGAAGTTCCTCCGCTTTTTTTTCAGGAGTGAATCGGTTGTATAGTCAAGTTAGTTCGTCGATTGGTCGGATGGTCGGGCGGTCGATTGGTCGGGTAGTGACGTCACCCAGAGCGGATGACGTCATTCGGGCCCCGCTTGACGTCACTTCGCACACCACGGAGTCGTCTTTGTGACGTCGTCACGTCACGTCGCCTCGTCACGTCTACTAATAGAACTTCGAGCTCCTTGTGTCGTGCCAGAAAACTGTTAGACGATTGGGCCTACCATTTATTAGAATATAGCCCCGTTCTGCGCCCCGACTCGATAGAGTACAAAGACAAGCAGGAGAACGCTGCATGGTGGATTGAATCACTAGCTGATAGTAATTAACATCTCGCGACCGGTCCAGATAGGAGACTGACGCCAATAAACATGTTGAGACCGGAGCGACGGGGTTTCCACTACCGGTACTTTCAGGTTAGCACGCTGCCGGTCACCTGACAACTTGACCACCCGACCAATCGACCAATCCGCCCCTCGGCCTCATCCCCTACCGACCAATCGACCACCCGACCAATCGACCACCCGACCAATCGACCACCCGACCACCCGACCAATCCACCATCCGACCAATCCACCACCCGACCAATCCACCACCCGACCAATCCACCACCCGACCAATCGACCATCCGACCAATCGATCAATCCACCTCGATCATCCCTACCAATCGACCACCCCTCATCCCCTATTATAATACCTCCATGCCCCTACGGCTCTGCTATTCAGTGCAATTGATTCCGGGACTACTTTTTATATTTTTTATTTTCATTTTTATTTTTTACTGCGCTACTTTTGACGGGGGATTCTACACTCCTTCCTAGATCTATAGAAGGCCTACAGACAGCCAGTTGAAGTTTGAAGTAGAATCTATAAATGGTGATTCCAGACATGCTCACATTCCAATGAGATATCTCCAGCAAGAACCAGTAAAAAGTTCGCTTAATATAGACGTACAGTACACATGAATACTTACTGGGTAGAATTCTATGATGAAAGTATGAAACCTTCGAAAAGGTTTCTTTGATGTAGTTGGCAGGAGATACGGCAGCAGGCACAATGCCAGTGCTTGAAGAGTCATATCAAAAGGTTTCGCCCCTGTTGTTTCATTCACATTTCGCGCCAAAATGACGTAAGCCACCGAGCTATTTTTAGACGCGTGACGCGGCGATCAATGAATTGGACAACTCCATTGTGTAGGAGGGGTGTTTTTCACCACTCTGTAGCGACAATCTACAGGGCGTCCCAGAATTGTGGTCAACGTAGGGAATGGAACTCAATGCATTTGAAGGAGTCTGGGATATGCTGGCTCAACATTCGATCCTTCCTCTCTTGCATTGATTGAGAAGTCCAAAAGTGCCATCCTCAGGCTGATTTCCTCAGAATTTTGGCATGATACGCGGAACATCCACCCTTCAATTCAAAAGGATCCTGCTACTTGTGCATGCAGCAACCCTAAAATTGACAGGGATTTGTTGTTGTAGACCACTTTGCATATGAAAGACAATAAGAAAGGGATGTATCAAACATAAATTATTTTTTTTATTTTTGAAAATAAAATATTATAAATCCCAGCTAGGTGTTTAAAACATGAACAAAATGAGAAACAACTTTTAAAAATTAACAATTTACATGATTTATAACAATCTTTGTCATGAATTTTCAAAGTACATGTACAACGTACCAGCAGTGTTCCAATGATAAAACAAGGGTAACACACATGACCCCTCACCAAAATGGCGGCAGAAAATATCGTCAATTCAGTGAATTTGTGCTCATTTTCTTGCCTTTTTATGGCAAACATTTTGACGAGGGTTACGCATGTTAACCTCTTTAGGAAACAGACAAACCGTTAGTAATAATGACCACCTAATAAACCATGACAATGGAAATTTCACAATGAACATGATTGGCAGCGAACTGAAAATAACAATTACAAAAAAAAGTTATAAAGGAATTACAGTCACGCTTGGTGAGCCATTTTGGCAATCATCACTTAGTCTCTATAAGAAAACAATACATAACCAGATTGCCTGGCAAAAATAACACTAAGCCATTTTGGCAAAAGAAAGTAATCACTAAGTCTCTAACAAATGCAATGCAACCCTTGCACATCATCATAACAAACAGAATGTGAACTACCACTGTTCCAAAGTTTCACATTATGAAAATAGTCCTATTTGGACCACAATCAATGTCACTCCTTTTAAGCCATGACACCAAAATTTAGTACCCCTGTGTATGAGACATCTGGTGGTGCAGTTACAATGTAAACAACATCGATCAGGATTAGGTTGCTCCTTCATGCTCATTGCTTTATTTGAGGCCTGCATGTTCTCTTATTGTGGCTCAACTGGGAACATTTGCTACATTTGACTTTGAATTTCAATTTTCTTCGACACGCCAGTTTCAGTTTTTCAAGCCTGAACTTCTTCAGCATCCCTTGCCTAAAAGCATCCTTTGGTTTGTGATTGGAAGCTCTGAAATACCAGCTGGTAGTTTTTTCATTGAGATTCTCAAGAGCTTGTTGGTTGAAAACTGATATGTTTCCATGCTCACGCAAATTTTCATGAATGTGCTGACCAAGGTTGTGCATGTACACAGTAACATCCTTTGTCAAATGTGTCTTTGAATATGTCTCAACCCACTTCTGGGCAGACATTCTGAACTGGGCAATTCTTTCATTTGTCCACTGGTATTTAGTATCTTTCAGCAACTTGATCAATCGATAAAATTCAGTCCACAAATACTGAATACTCTCTATGTTTTCATGATCAGGAATAAAATCCTGAATTCTGATGTTCTCAAGGATTTTCAAATGTTCTGGGCCCTGAAAATCTCGAAACATGAATTGTTTCGTGTTTCTATCCATTCTGAAGGAAAAGTCTGATATGCCAAGTGATTTGACAAATGTTTCGAACTTAGTGACATTCTGGCACTTTCCTCTACTGAATACAGTTGCTTTTTTAATGTTGTCTCTTTCTCTTAGTTCAGAAATCAGTTTCCCCCCACAAGCTGATCTCCTACTCTCAAGAAGAGGTGGAGGGTGTCAGGTACAACATTCCTAATTGGTATGGCAGGGAATAATGGGCTGTGTGAACAGTTGAAATTGTCTTTCTTCAGTTTAGACATTCTACCTATCTCTTCTACTGTTCTCGCTCCCAGGCTGTCATCAAATTGTGACCATGACTGTTTCATATCATGGAATTTCTCTTTTGGACACTTACAAAATGGGCAACTGTGTTTGCAGCAACAGCTGTCAATTCCTAGGATAACATTGAGAAATTTCAAATCACCACCCAAGTAATATTCAATCTGGTACACTACACCATCCACTTCAACAGATGTTAATTGCATTGTTTCTTTAGCTAACTCAGCCAGTGCCGTTGACAGAATTTCATATTTCTCAGGGCCTTTGAATATTGCCAAGTAGTGATTGCCCGAGTAGCTTTGGTCTTCATGATCAATGAGAGAATAAGTGAAATTTTCTGCAGACATGCGCTTTCCTATGTTGGTCCCATCCCCACTAAGTTTGACTCGAACAATGTGGTCTTTACTGACAAGTGAATCACCAGAAGCTGAGGCCACTAAACTTCTTACATTATCTTGAATAGTATCAGCAATGCTCTGCTGCACTCCATCAATAGGATCAGGAGTGGGTCTCAATTTACACGCCGAGTTCAACTCTCTGATAGAGTTGAAAATCCTATTGGACCGGGGCATACTAGGATGGACCATACAAAGTTCATGCAAGGCTTCATTTGAAATGTTAAACTTGTCTTTCACATAGACGATGAGGTTTATGTGTTCAAGTTCTTCATCAGAGCATTTTTTCAGATTCTTGGGGCCTGCCATGTGTGGCGAGTCACTCTGCACGACAAAATCCTCAACAATACCTTGCTTGTTCTTGACTTTTACACTCAGGGGTTCATAACCGTGATAACCCAAAAATGAAAGGGAGTCTCTGATGTCTTGTAAAACAGCAGCATTGTTACGCCATTTTTGAGCACGGCTGTATTTAGAAGGTGAGTTAAACTTCTTTGATCGAAATCTCTTTTCATGTGTTTTCTGTTTCACTCTATCAGAAAGCCTCTGAACCTGAATTTTCGAGCTGTTGACATTTTTGGTGCTTTCGTTCAATTCCTCTGACAACATTTTGCATTTTTCTTGTGCAACTTTCAATTTCTTTTTGATTGGTGACTCACTAAAGTACCAAAACTGCAGCTTCAAAGAAGATTTAGACAGCTGCTCTAAGAAGCGCTTTTTCTGATGGCCACCTCTGAAGGATTTTGATAACTTTTTCAAATGTATCAATGCACTTTGAAGGTTTCTATTACTTCGTTTCAAATCAACAAGTGACGTGTCAATATGTTTAGAACAGATGTCAACTGCAACATCTGCTACCAAAGATTGAGTCACCTGTTTGGCATTTTTAATATGCTCAAAAAGCCAACATTTTTCAACTTCAACAGTTTGACAATTTCTATTTTTGGATAGCGCCATGTTGTCAGAGCTGTGGGGTAGGCCTATAGACACATTTTACTAGCTTGAGTTACTGCTTTTCTAAGTCACCTCTGTTTCCCAGATGCCTCACAAAGGTCATGCGGAAGACGAATCCCCGGTGCACTTCATTCCGTATGAAATGGCCTGTATGGTTTTGCTTGAACTCCAGCAGTGGTTTCCGGCATGCCAACCAGAACTTCAATGTCTCAATGTTTACTATAGCATGGTCTCCATACTGGTTTGCTATCCTTTTGTGCCACCCAGGACAGAGCAACTCATTGAGAGAATCTGCACTTTCAATTCGATACTTGAGAGTTGAGTGAGTAGCACTAGCAGTCAAAGGAATCCCAAGTCTGGCAATTTCCTGGAAGAGTTCGATTTGTATCGGGATATCAATGTCCACTTTTGAGTCGATCCCTCGAGCGACTGTAAGACTTTCCTTTACCTGAACCTGTAGTTGGTGTCTGAATAAGTTTAATGCTGATGCTGTCTTGACCTCTGGGGCTACACTCACAACAAATTCTTCCTTTACCCACTCATCGTACTTTTTTTCGTATCCTATGAAATGGATGCACACAAGATTATGTCCTTCTTCATCAACACGCCTATCAACTATCCTCACGTCCCAAAGTTTATCTTTGGGGTATCTTGTCTTTTTTTCCTTTTTCGTCTCTAATTTAGCATCACCCAGTCCCAATTTTCTGTAATCCACACTCTTCTGGTTCCGGAGGACTCTCTACTGAAACGACAAAAAGCGGCTTAAATTAAACACAGCAAACCTATAGGCATGATAGGCCAGTTGAATTTAAGTAGGACTGGGAGGGCAGGACTGAGCACTTGTTTTCCATAGGCATAGGTGACTAATCTGTACATATAGGGGGCCTAGGCCTAACCCTGAAATAGGAAAAAACCAACTGGAATGGAACTAAGAGTGAGAACAACACAAATCATTAGGCCTGCCACCTAGCTATGCCTTGTGTGCGCGCGCGTATATGCCCTGATCAATCAACTACAACCATCATGACATGAACATGGGAGCGGGCAGGCCTATACTTATGCACATGTATTTAGCACAGTGTTAGGGTTATGTTATGTACATACATAATGATAATGTGCATGAATTGTACACAGCAGTCACACTGAGCTATGGCCCCTATTGAGCAATGGACTGGGCGAACATCGAAGTGTAGTGTGTTCCCTTCCACACCATTCCAAACCAACGAACACGAGGACGAGTCTCTGCTTAATTCGTTTATTGATACTCAGTATATATTGTGAACTTGACACGCCGATAACAATAATAACAACAACAAAAGAAAAACATGGCTCCGCGCTTGCGCAGCTAGCACCTTAAACAAGAAAAACACAAGAGCAAATAAATCGACCACTACATCTCCTCCCCCCCCCCCCAGAAAGTGCAAGAAGAGACATAGAGAATCCCAAAGCAAAATGACCAACTACCAGTACAAACCATGTACTATATCAACAGTCCAAAGACCTGAGCAAGGCTCAATCTATAACAAAACAATATATTACTCTACCATCAGTGCAAATAACATCACAAAGCTCCCTGCGGTAAATCCTATAGTACTTCCAGTACACGAAATTATACATAAACAGACCACCAATTAGAATCTAACCACGGCTACACTAGAATCTAACCATACCACAACTTAAGTTGAGACACATGTCTGGTCTCTAGTCTATTCTTGTCTTTATTGACTCTAAATGTTACAGGCGAAACCTGTTCAACAATCCCAAATGGCCCTTTCCATCTAGGAGCCAACTTCTTCGAGAAGTTCTTCTCAGCAGAAGACAAATAGTAAGTCATTAACCAAACAACATCACCAACTTTGAAAGTAACAGGAGATTTAGATTTATCATATGCTATCTTGTTCTCACTTTGAACTTTCTCCATCTGACACAAAGCAGCATCTGCTCTCTCCCTATCCAGAGTTTCCTTCTTCACCATGAATGAATGAAAATCACTACTCTTACCCTCATCTTGAGATGTTTGTGGACTCAGAACATTTACTATTGGTGATTGGATTGCTCTAGAGAGAGAAAGTTCAGCTGGACTGAATCCAGTGGCACGATTCACAGCAGTATTCATAGCAAATCTAATCTCACTCAGATGAATATCCCAAGTTCTGTGATCACCACCAGCCTGAAATACCTCAGATTGCAACATAGCTCTGAGATCCCTATTGGCTCTTTCCACCCAATTTGCTTGAGGGTGGTATGGAGAGCAATAAATCTGTTTAACTCCCCACTTTGTGCACACCGCCTTTAGAGTTCTACTAACAAATTGAGGACCATTATCTGAGACCAGGTACTTACAGGGACCAAATCTAGTGAAAACCTCTCTCACAAGTACAAGAGCAACATCCTTGCCTCTGGCCTTCTTTAGTGGGAATAATTCAACCCATTTAGAGAAATGATCTCTGACCACTAACACATTTTTATGTGAAGAGTAAGACGCGGGTAACGGACCAACTAGATCCACAGCAAGTAATTCCCAGGGCCTACTACTCTTGATTGGTTCCATGGGACCAGCAGGTGTCCTGTAGATTGGCTTAGTGACCTGACACACTTTACACGTCTTCACAAAGTTTCGAACATCTTTACCTACACCTGGCCAAACAAAGTTTTGCAAAACTCTCTTCAAAGTATTAGACCTTCCTCTATGACCAGCGGTCGGCTCAGAATGTAAGCTATACATGACATGCGATCTGAGAACCTTAGGAACAACAATCTGTGTTCCTTTGACTAACATACCAGAATCGATCGAACAGTCTTTGTGCAAATTGGTTCTTGGTTTCGCCGCTTTACCTTCAGATGTAATATACTCAAAGATAGGTCTCAGCTCTGGATCCTGCAATTGTATGATTATCAACTCAGATGGTTTAAGAAGCAACTGACTAGGAACATCGGACCCATAGCCATGCGATCCTATGCCACCATGACCCGAGATTGCCAGTGGAGGATCGGGAACCACCTCCCGACAAGCAGAACAAAGAAAATCTATTTCTCTTGCTTCGTCCACAGACACGCCCACACAATGGTCATGATACCAGCGATCACACTTGTCGCATTGGATCCAATCCTCATAGTCGGCAGTATCACTAGGTGTACACTCAGGATCAGAACAACGCTCTATCTGAACTTCATTCACTACAAACACACCAATGGTATAAACAGCTTCAAATCTGGAATCCCTACTCAAAGCATCTGGTACAATGTTCTGCTTCCCAGGTCTATACTTGACCTCAAAATCAAAGTTTTGTACTCTCAACACCCATCTATAGAGTAAAGGTGGCAAATTGGATCTCCTGAAAATCCATGTCAAAGCTTGGTGGTCACTATACACCACCGTGTGTCTCCCTTCCAAGAGTGATCTAAATTTCTCCAAACCCCATACAACGGCTAGAATTTCTCTGTTAGTTGTACTGTAGTTTCTCTCATGCACGTTCAACGTCCTACTGGCATAAGCCAAGACTTTCAGGATTCCATCTTGCCACTGGTACAAGGCTGCACCAAGCCCAACTCCTGAAGCATCAGTATGTAGCTCAAACTCACCAGAGGCCTCAGAGTGTGCCAAAATTGGAGCTTCACACAATTTCTTTTTCAGTGCTTCAAACGAATTTTGACATTCTACTGACCATGACCAAGGAACTTTGTCCCGTCTCAGATGAAATAGAGGCTCTGCAGTGCTCGAAAGATTTGGAATGAACTTACTAAACCAAGTTACCATACCCAAAAATCTGTCCAACTCTTTACGGTTGACAGGAGGAGCATAATTAATGATGGCCTCAACTTTACCTGGGTCAGTTGAAAAACCTTCTGAAGAACTCCTAACCCAAGGTTCTTTGCAGACTGCAGAAGGAACCGACTTTTAGGAAGAGAAGCTGTCAGACCTGCCTCTTTCAGACACTGTAAAACCTTTCTCAGATGAATCAAGTGTTCTTGGATCGTTAAGCTGTAGACCAGGATGTCATCAATAGTGACCTTTACACATTCTCCTAATAGGCCTGCTTTGGTCAAAATCTTCTCCATCAACCTCTGAAAGGTGGCACTTCCGTTTTTGCAACCAAATGGCATCACCCTGAACTGATAAAGAGGGAAATTTTCCCCGGCAGAGAAAGCAGTAAGTTCACGATCTTCTGCCCTAAGCCCCACCTGATAGTAGCCACTTTTCAAATCTATCACAGAGAAAACCTTGGCCCCATTCAAGTTGCTCATGATATGATCAAGTTTTTTTATATGATATGCATCAAACTTAGTTACCGAATTCAACTTCCTCAGATCAACACACATCCTATACGATTTATCAGGTTTGGGAATCATAATAATCGGCGACCTCCAAGGACCTTTAGCTTCCTCAATCACACCCTTAGCAAGCATGTCATCAAGTTGTGGCTTGAGTGACTCTTCCTCACCTGGAGTCAAATTGTAAGGCTTCTGCCTAATCGGTACAACATCTTCAATCAGCTCGATTTCGTGCTCAATTACAGTTGTATGACCTAGTGTTTCACTAAATACTT
Organism: Lineus longissimus; assembly: GCF_910592395.1. Taxonomy (NCBI): domain Eukaryota; kingdom Metazoa; phylum Nemertea; class Pilidiophora; order Heteronemertea; family Lineidae; genus Lineus; species Lineus longissimus. The sequence goes on along the minus strand of NC_088309.1, from coordinate 15,431,499 downwards.
CAGGAAACTCCTGCTTCAGTTTCTGAATATCAGATTCTCTTTGTTCAGGACTGATCAGTGAAGTGGGTACTTCACACGATGTATCACCAGAAATGTCGTCTTTGTGGTTTGCAAGAGACTCACTCAAACTGGATATGGTCTCAACGGTGCAAGGAGTATGATCGAGCAATGGCCACTTAACTATGGGTTTGTGTGGAGTCCAATATGACCCTTCCCCAAAATCAACAGTTAACCCAGACTTGTATATGAAGTCCCTACCAACCAGTACTGGAGAATCTAGCTTGCAAACCACAACACACTCTACTGCCAAAGGTACACCAGCACATTCAAGATCAAGCATGGCTACACCAAGAGTGTCAACTTGACTACCCTCAAACCAAGAAAGAGACAACTTTTTGTCTGAGACAATTTCAACACCAACTTCTTCACACAGGTCTCTGGTTACCATGGTGACTGCACTTCCACTGTCAACCAAGCCTTTCACAGACTTACCAGCAACTGACAATTGAACATGAGGTTCAACCATTCTCAAATCAGTTTTTACAAATTTGTTCGGCTTTACATCAACCTTCTTATGGGAATCGGCTTCAGACTTGCTACTACCGGAAGTATCAAGCTTCCGATTTGGACACTGGTACCTTTTGTGACCAAGTTCACCACAACCGTAGCAAGCATCATTGTATTTACCACCTGGTTTCTTTACAAAATCTGGTTTCTTCACAAAATCTGTTTTCTTACTAAGAAAAGAGTCCAACTTATGGGTAGAATCTAACTTTTTCTTATTGTCTAGCATGAGATGCTTTTCTAACACATAGCTGTCCGAAAACTGAGCCAACTGAAACAGACTGTCCCCTTCCCTCTCAATTAATTTCAAATGTAACTGTTCATCTCTAACTGTTGAAATAAACTGGTCAACCACAATTTTTCTGAAAATGTCAGAAGCTTCATCATCCTCTAACAACCTTTTCGACGGTGTTGTCCAATGTCTGAAGTACGCCTCCAATCGCGATGCGTAATCCAAGAACGTCTCGGATCTTTCTTTGGTTTCAGTACGGAATTTGGAGCGACAGGCAGACGGAGTTAAGCGATAGCGTAACAAAATCGCTTATTTTACAGTATCGAAGTTACCACGATCCGCTAGCGGGACTGCAAAGTAAGCTGATTGTGCACTATCTGAGAGAAACGGCTCTAGGGCTGCACACCATTCATCTCTGTCGATCTTGTACCGAGTTGCCAGATTCTCGAACGTTTGCAGCCAAAGCACCACATCGTCAGTTTTTGCAATCTTCGAAAACTCCTTGATGGGTATGAATCGGCGTTCCCTCTTGGGCATCTTGTCTACGATCGACTCAATGGATTCACGCATGATCCGATTGTTCTCATCTCTCTCTTCCCTGAATGTTTCCAACATTCTCATGAACACTGCCGGATCAGTATTAGTAGGTGGTGGCGGGGATACTGACGAAGTTGCCACCATTGCAGTAAGAAAAGGATCTTTTAGGTCTTTCAACTCGGATAACGCTATAACTCTCTCAGCTTTATCTTTATACTCGGCAGAGTTCAGCCCGTTTTCCGTACACAGAACATTTATATAATCACTCGTATATCGCCTGAGCGATTCAGCAATTGCTTCAGTCGGCAACACAGGAAACTTAGCTGCCATTTTCGAAGGCGTTTTTGGCAATGGCATAGCAATACCCACAACAACACAAACAGAAGTGTTCACTCTAAGGAAAGGAACCAGCAGCAGCAGGAGAGAGCAACAGCAAGCACTAGCAATAAGCATGTAATGTAGCAGACGTAACATGGACTATTTCATGCAGTAACAGTCAAAAAGTCATCAAAAGCAACAAGCAGCCTCGAAGCGAATTTCAATCAATCGAATATCTCACCAATAAACACACTTCACCTGTACCAGGTCGTACAGTTTACTTGTACCAGGTCGTACAACTATCCCACACTATCGGTAAGTGCAGTACTACACACTAGGTTGTGTGTACATTTACAGTACATGGGCATGTACATCCGATGCACAGCGAGATTACATGTGCACCTGCTCCGGTCAGCACAAGGCCAGCGTTTTGCACTTTGGAAGCGCAAAAAAGTTCACAGAATTAGAGTTCTAAAATTCGAGTTCTAAACGTTGGGCGCCAATGTAGTGTGTTCCCTTCCACACCATTCCAAACCAACGAACACGAGGACGAGTCTCTGCTTAATTCGTTTATTGATACTCAGTATATATTGTGAACTTGACACGCCGATAACAATAATAACAACAACAAAAGAAAAACATGGCTCCGCGCTTGCGCAGCTAGCACCTTAAACAAGAAAAACACAAGAGCAAATAAATCGACCACTACAGAAGGCCGAAAAAACATGTTTGAATCAAATATTGACGATGCCAGGCAAATCGAGTCAATGACATAAACACTGTTGTTTGAAAAAATCGAAACATTGAACGAAATACAACACCTTTTGAGTGCTTTCCGCCCCAATTTTTGCTTCCTCGGCGGCGAAGTTAACAGCCTTGGTTAACAGCTAAGTCCGCCATGATGCTTCTTAAGTGACGTCACGCAATCTTGCCTCCAGGAATATTGGGAATCCGCATGTACAGCAACAGCAGGGCTTTCAGCGGCCACGCGTCCTGGAAACCAGGCCAGCTATTTCTGTCAATTCTCGAAACCGCTATTTTGACACACGAATCCCTTATCCAATCACAAACGGGTATGCCTTCCCGGAAAATCAATTTCATGAATATTAATTATCCGATGCTAATCGCGGACGGCCCATAAAAGGAAACGCGTGAGGTCGGGAAAACCCCGGGGATTCCATGGTTTTGGGCCAAATTCATGCAACTTTGGGAGCAAAATGACACATTAATTTCGCATCAATTGTAGGTGCAATCTTTATGATTGTAAAGTATATGTCTTCGAATCAATAAAACAGCTTCTAATGGGAAACTTTATCGGTTTTAATAATGCCTTTTGAGGGATGTTTTGTGCATGGCCCCCGCTCCATGAATAGAAAATGCATTGCGTCATGTTGCGCTACACTAGATGGCACCACCGTTGGCTCCGTAAATGAAACAAACTTTTTGATATGTATGATAAATATAAGCGGTCTCGAGCTTTCAGGCCGCAGAAAATCATCTCGTGCTGATCCGGCGACTCGGACCGGTCACGAAGTCGGTTTTCCTATTTGACACAGAAGTGCAGCGAAATGACTGTATAGCTCCCCAACAAAGGGAAGTTCAAGTCGCGCTATGCCTTGCTCACTTCTCTGTGTCACTTTTTCGGTGGCCATCTTCAAATTATAGATCCATACTATTAATTGGGAACAACGTTTACATAAATTTGGCCACTCTTTTGCTATTTTCTTATTTTTCTCATGGTCTCATCGAAAAATAAAGCATACCATTGGAAAGAAAACGTTTTTAGCTCACCTCTTAGCAGAGGTGAGCTTATCCCATACCGTGGCGTCCGTCGTCCGTCGTCGTCGTCGTCGTCGTCGTCGTCGTCGTCGTCGTCGTCGTCGTCCGTCGTCCGTTAGCAGGGCACGTTTCGTAACTGTTAGAGCTATTGAGTTGAAACTTGGTACACATGTACCCTTATGTAATGACACCTTGGAGACCAAGTTTCGGTCCGATTCGTTTCATGGTTTTGCCACCAGGGGGCCAAACGTTAAAAGTGAAAATATGCAATATCTCCCTTAATAGTAGTCGAGAAATTTTGAAAAAAATATGGTAGGTACTTCTAGCAAAGGTGCATCATATATCCTCCGGGTTTTTTTATTTGACCTCCTTTTCAAGGTCACAGAGGTCAAATGTTGTAAATTGGCCGTTAGGATGTAACGATGGCACGTTTCTAAACTGCAATGACTATTGATACCAAATTTGGTACACATTTACCCCTTAGTCAGGTGATCTCAGGGACCGAAGTTTGGTCCAATATGATTCACCACTTGACCACCAGGGGGCAAAATCCAAAAAACCTTAAAAATGTGATTATTCCTTAACTTCTTGCCCGATTGCCACCAATTTGATATCATGGGTACATCTAACCACCATACAGTATATGTCACACAGGTTTTTAATTTGACCTTCTTGTCAAGGTCACAGAGGTCGAATGGCGTAAATTCGCCGTCAGGCCGTAACTATGGCACGTTTCTTAACTGCAATGACTATTGATCACAAATTAAGTACACATGTACCCCTTGGTCAGTTTATCTCAGGTACCGAAGTTTGGTGCGATCTGATTTGCCATTTGGCCTCCAGGGAGGGGGCCAAATCCTAAATTCTTCAAAATGCCTTTATTCCTAGTAATGACTTGCCCGATTGGCACTAATTTTATATCATAGGTACATCTAATTCTAACAACCATTCAATGTGTCACCCGGGTCGTCTTTGATTTGACCTACTTTTCAAGGTCACAGAGGTTGAATGTACTGTAAATTGGCCATTTTGGGGAAATTGTAATTGCTTGGACCTACATCAAACCTAACACTACATGACACAATACCATGCTCTTTATCCATCTTTCCTCCACATGAGGTGAGCACAATGGCCCTGGCCATTTCATTTAGAAAGTAATGGATGTGATGTTTTTGAGATGCAAATAATCACTAAGCCATAGCAGCCTATGAAACGGCCAATTTTTGCACCAAAGTTTGCAAAAAACACGTGCGATTCTGGTACCATGTTTTGACGTCGTTTTGTACGGCATGTCGAAAAGGCGGATAATCCGCGTTCGCGCTATATTCCGCGCTATTTTTAGAAATTGCCAATGTGTAGTCGTGATACATAACAACTTTTAAAGTAGTTCGCCGGTGATTGAGGAAGGGGCGGTCTCGCAGGTCATGCAGGTAGAATACTCGTCTAGGGTTTGCTAGGACTTCGACGGCTCACATGATAGCCGGCGATGACAGCACTTTCCCAAATGCTGCCAAAAAGATTTGCAATATGTCATAGTGCATAGTATGTCTTTGATATTGTCGCTACTTGATTTATTAAGGATGCTAGGGACAGTGGAACGGCTCCAGCCGGACTTCACCAAGCGTTGCCACCTGGAATGAGGGGACGTCTCCTGGAGGACTCTATAGAAAAGAAATTGGGGGGGCCCTTTCTGCAGGACAGTACAGTAGTGACAACGGAATAGCTCAGCTCATAAAAAATATAAGCAACGAAAGAGAGAATTTATTGAAAATATCATTATTAAGAAGTCCATCCTAAAAAACAGTACACAGACTATAAAATTCAACATAAATGTTCAAACAATCAGTAAACATTATGCTTTAAGATAAGGTATATCGTAATTCGTAATATGAAGTACTAAAAAATAAATCTAACAAAATTGTTTTAAATGGGGCTGTTCTGATAAATACCGTGTTTTACGAACTATTGGTTAGACCTCGAGTAACATTACCAAACTGCAAACATTAAAGGATAGCCCACACCATACCAATGACATACATGTATCATTTAGTGAGATTATACATGATACATATATAATAAAGTACATTAATTTCTTATAAATGAAGAACAGTAGTGTCACTGTAACTTTCATGAAAAACTTACAAATGCTTTAATTTAATAGCATCATTTCCAGGCTATGGTAGGAAGGAATCCAAGAAACATAGAAGACCCATATAGCTAACCTATAAAACTTGACCAAATTTTGATTGATAATCCTGATAATGATCAGGAATTCAAATATGATTGACAACAGAAGTTCTCAATCGGATATAGAATTTGTGGAATCAGAACAGCCCCCTTTTGGATTACAGCAACATACATTTACCGGTACATGAACACAAGAGAGTATGCAAATGGCTCATAGGCCGACAAGGACAAGAATCTACAATGAATGCTACAATGATTGAAAACTTTCCTCATAAAATCTCAAATGAAATTTAACAAAAGCAGTAATGATTTTTTGATTATGGATTGAGCACATATAAAAACAAAAGATATGCATGACTTCAATAGATGCTTGGAGGAATCATACTGATGATCCTCCAAGGACAAAGCAATGGTCCATGAATGACATGCTATCACATAATTAATCAATTAATCAATTCCGATTACAGAAACGAATTGCACAACTTTGCTTCCACTCCAGCATGAGTTCAGCTCCTATGCACTACCCACCAGAAGCGTCTGACCACACTTCGCCTATTTCAAGCTACTACATGTATAATCCAAGTTGAATTCTCTGCTCAACTTTTCCCTGTGAGAAACACCGAGTTTACCCCTGACTCTGTCACAAATGTGAAATCCAAGGTGTACATATTTAGCAATGCATTTCTGCCGCATATGAAAGTACTTCCAGTCACGCACAAACTTGAGGTTTCCATTGGCAGGATTATTAAAGAAATACAGTATTCTTGCACCCAATACAACATCATTCGGAGGAGGTGGTACTACAGGTGGGGTTCGAATGTTGCGACTGCAGCCATAACATTTCCGAATCTGAGTGCCATGTAAAGCTTTCAATATGATTTTGTTGTCATGCTCAATAGGGTTTTGACAAGGAGTGACACAGTAGAAGGAATCTCCAGATTTCTCACTCTTATCCTTACATGCCGATTTTCTGACACGGCGAACCTTGCCCCCCTTTTGACCAGCACAATCCAAATTGAACTGTGATGTGCTGAACCTGTCTTGTTATTCTTTCGTGCAAGCAGGACGTGGCGAAGGCAGTCATTCACTTCAGCACATGCTACAATGTGAGGACAAATAGAGTCAATCTTATATCCAGTACAGGAGCATGACATATGGCCATCATGCTTGGTCCAGTATACAACTTCAATTTTCTCTCTGTAGGTTGTGTCATGGACTACACAGAACTTGATGTTAGTTTCCGTGTTTCCAGGAGCTAGTGTGCAAGAATTCTCCCAGCTTTGAATCAGCACAGCTGCCCTCAGCCAGATCTCTTGAATACAATATTTGCTGACACCAATTTTGACCTCATCAACAGAAACGCTCAGTACATCAAGTTCACTGGGATCAGTGTTCAATCGGGAGGAACATGTGGAACTACTACCAGAGTGCAATTCACAAATAGTTTTGTTCCTCATTTTTTCAACACTTGGGCTCTTTGGGTTGGGGTCATTTCAAAGTATTTCTCATTAACCAGCTGTTTTTCGAAAACTGACCTGACACAGTATTTGCCTCTAACATTGAGCATCGCCTTCTTGATATCATCTTCCTGACCAGCAAGAGCGTTGGCCACATGTTTTACAAATGTTGGCAGTGAGCTCTCTTTGAACTGAACCCATGATTTTATCTTAAAATTCATTGATTCGGAATCATTAGTATAGAGCATTGCAGGTGGGTGGCCAAGACCAGCTCGCCTCCTAATTGAGACTAGCATACTTTGCTTCATCATTGGCATTTTGCCCACCATGTAATCAAGAAATTGACCTGCTGGTTCTCGGATTAGCCAGTCATACGACAGTTGTTGGAATCTATCAGAAAACTGGTCAGGTCCTTCGCATTCAAGTAGACCTAATTTTGCTTCAAATATTTCTTTCAAAGTTCTGTCCCTATCAGCCTTACTAAAGACACAAGTTTTCAACTGGCTTTCAACATTCTTTTCAAAATGACGAAAGCATCTTACGTGCACTGCATCCGGAAAGACTGCACTCAAAGTTTTGAATAGGTTTTCCTCCCCATCTGTGCCATAGGCTTTGAGAGCCTTTATAGGAGGATGAAGTTGCACCAGTCGTTAAAAAAACGCTTTATAGACATTTTCTGATTTTGACACATGTAACAAGAGTGGCCCAAGCATAATTGGAGAGGCATCCCTCTCTGCATCAGTGGACAAAAGGAGATTCCTATACGTTATTGGGGTGACATGGAATTTTCCCAATTTAAAGATGGGATCTACTGTCATCGGATAATATTCAACACTTGAACAACAGAAATTTGCCAGATCATGTAGCTGTGCTTCAGTAGCAAGGACAACCATCAATTCTGGTTTTTCAACAACTAAATGCACAAGATACTTGTATTCTTCTTCAGCCATGTGTAAAATAGCGTCAACTTCATCCTCAACATTGGGATGACGCAGTACCTGATTTGCTCTAGACTTAAAGTCGTAGAGCTGTTTGCAGCATGGTATATCTGCTGGTGAGGTAGCACACTCAGCACCCCCAGATTCTTGCAACACAGAGGCAACAGCCCTATCCACTGACATGCTAACACATTTCTCTTTCACCCGATTAACCACCGACGGTTTCGTGCGGCAATATGCATGCTTAGACTTCTTGGCGTTGCCATGAGGGTATTGCTTTACAGAATGGGGTTTACCTTTAAACTCGTATTGAAGCATCACCAGATTGTTAACTATCTGACCTGTGTAATTCTCAATGTACACAATGGATCTTTTCAGGTCTGCCTCCTTTCTGTGTGTGAAATACTTCCTGTACAGAACAAAATTGTTGGGGAGCAAGTCTTTGGCTTTGTTGATATGTGTACATGTGAAAATATCACCCTTTTTCGCAAATGTGGAGGTGCGTGTACCATCATTCCTCCAACCTGAATGGCCATCACACTGGATGTCACAGAAGGGAATTTCATCTAAGTTTAGCACAAACATTAAGTTGTCTTGTACAAGACAAGGCAACTTCTTACATAGGAGATTAGGATCAGGTGGATTACTAACAATGATGTCCAGACAGTACTGGGCCCTCAACTGCCTGTCACCAGTATGGAAGATTGGTGTTTCTCTGTCCCCTTTGTAAAACTGCGCTGATGATTCTGTAGCACTGTTGACCATGTCAGGCAAACAGCTAAGGTTGAGCATCTCAGGCTGATCCGAGTCGCAGTCGCTCTCACTCGATACAATGATGACTGGATCCTCCTGAAAACACAATGCAAAGGAACGAAGGAAACTTTGAAACTCAATTTTCTGACGTTCAGAAATTACAGAACAGTACACTAGAAAGTACTTTTGACGAAAGGTAGATTTAAGTGAAAATATTTTCATTTCCATAAATGATTCGGCTGTGATTCGGTTCACGGGTTCCCCATACATAGAAAAATATATTTCTATTCTAGTGTTTGGGATCTTTAGCTAAAGTGGTTAGAAAATGTGCCGACAGGCCGGGGTACACCAATACATGATAATGGTATCCCATAGTTTTTAAGCTCACCTGATTACACTGCGTTTGTTGCAGTGGCATTCGCCAATCACCAAACAACAAACTGTCGTAGTGATCCACAGACCTCAGGAGGTAAACTTCAAATGTTGCCAGTACACCGCCTCTGTTTGGATGAACAGCAGTTTCATGCACCACACCATTGATGGACTCAACTATAATGGCAGTGCATCGAAGACTATTGCATAGAATGGGGATGATGAGGTCAGCTATGTTTGTATCAGAAATCTTTTGCGACAAATAAGTCTCTACTTCGTTATGGATGGACGTCTCATCAGTGTGAAAGCGTTCATAATGTTCAAAATGATGATATATCTCCTTCCGTATCGCCATCTTCAAATCAGTAGGGTACTGATTATGTCTGTGCCTCAGGCTGGTGGAAAAGGAGTGCAGAATACAGTGCCCATCACCTCTGCTCCTGATGTGCTTCAAGTTACGGTTCCTCAGGTAGCCCTCCAAGCTGAAAAAGCAACACAGCTGTTTAGTGGTTTTCACAGCACCTTACACTACAGTCAGCTATTGTACACAGGGCACTTATTCAATGTTCAATCAGTGAATTCATGCTTTTTAGCTCACCTCTTAGCAGAGGTGAGCTTATCCCATACCGTGGCGTCCGTCGTCCGTCGTCGTCGTCGTCGTCGTCGTCCGTCGTCCGTTAGCAGGGCACGTTTCGTAACTGTTAGAGCTATTGAGTTGAAACTTGGTACACGTGTACCCTTATGTAATGACACCTTGGAGACCAAGTTTCGGTCCGATTCGTTTCATGGTTTGGCCACCAGGGGGCCAAACGTTAAAAGTGAAAATATACAATATCTCCCTTAATAGTAGTCGGGAAATTTTGAAAAAAATATGGTAGGTACTTCTAGCAAAGGTGCATCATATATCATCCGGGTTTTTGATTTGACCTCCTTTTCAAGGTCACAGAGGTCAAATGGTGTAAATTGGCCGTTAGGATGTAACGATGGCACGTTTCTAAACTGCAATGACTATTGATACCAAATTTGGTACACATTTACCCCTTAGTCAGGTGATCTCAGGGACCAAAGTTTGGTCCAATATGATTCACCACTTGACCACCAGGGGGCAAAATCCAAAAACCTTAAAAATGTGATTATTCCTTAACTTCTTGCCCGATTGCCACCAATTTGATATCATGGGTACATCTAACCACCATACAGTATATGTCACACAGGTTTTTAATTTGACCTTCTTGTCAAGGTCACAGAGGTCAAATGGCATAAATTCGCCGTCAGGCCGTAACTATGGCACGTTTCTTAACTGCAATGACTATTGATCACAAATTAAGTACACATGTACCCCTTGGTCAGGTGATCTCAGGTACAGAAGTTTGGTGCGATCTGATTTGCCGTTTGGCCTCCAGGGAGGGGGCCAAATCCTTAATTCTTCAAAATGCCATTATTCCTAGTAATGACTTGCCCGATTGGCACCAATTTTATATCATAAGTACATCTAATTCTAACAACCATTCAATGGGTGATATGAATAAAGACTAGCAAATGCTTTTACTTCAATTTTGTACAGAAAGGCCTAGTGTAAAATGTACATGGAGTTTCAGATAAAAGCATTTGCTAGTCTTTATTCATATCACCCAATGTGTCACCCGGGTCTTCTTTGATTTGACCTACTTTTCAAGGTCACAGAGGTCGAATGTACTGTAAATTGGCCATTTTGGGGAAATTGTAACTGCTTGGACCTACATCAAACCTAACACTACATGACACGATACCATGCTCTTTATCCATCTTTCCTCCACATGAGGTGAGCACAATGGCCCTGGCCATTTCATTTTCAATAAATAATTAGGATTAGAAGTGGGGTTGGAAAGCGCACAGGGGCAACCACCAATGTTACGTGCCTACACCTACCTATAGCCTGATAGGCCAATGTGCCAATGACAATGTGAATGTCACTATACTAGGCACTTGCACATAATTTTCAAACCTCTTGGATGGCTCTAGAAGTTATTTAACCAGGTAGAGCTAAGTGATATGAGAATTTTGCCACTTGTTTCATCAAAATCGGTCAACTCTAGGCTGAGAAATTAGATTGTAACTAGCCTTTCATTAGTGCGTCAAGACAATAGGAAAACCTTTAAGAAGTTGAACAAAAACTGTGATTGTATTTAAGAAGATTCATAATACGCTTTAATTAAAATGTTCATATCTTCATAATTTCTCAAGTCTTTTTTCATGAAATCTTCAGCAAACATGCTAGGACACATTAGCCTATACAATTCCACTAATGGTAAGTAGTTACACGCGCCCCAAGGTCATTGACTGTTGTCCAAGGTCAGCAAAGGTCAGCAAAGGTCATTAGAAGAAAGACAAGTGACAGCCAGAATAGACAAGGGAAGGCTGCTCGTCTCATACCTGGCATCAAACTGGTTGAAAATAATGAATGGAACATAGTACGGAGAAAGAAAATGTTACATTATGCGCTGGCGGCCATCTTGGATTAGTTGTTGGCGGCCATCTTGAATAAATTACCGAAAACTGTCAACTGTTTGCACCCCACCGAGTATGGTGTCAAAAAGGTAGCCGAGATCACCAGGAATGCAGTAGTCCCTATGAAAAGGTTATTTAGGTAACCCTGAAAGAGGAAAGAGGTTATATTTAGAAATATTACCTCAGTCTTCCAAAAGAGTGAGGTCTCCAGTGATGAAATCCGCAAGAAATTCGATGACATTGAGCTTGAAATCTTCTGCCTGTGCCTCTACTTCACTAGTAGACCAGTAGCCAACAGTCAGTTCTGGTAACTTGGGATGCTTGACCTTTGGGTTAAAGAGTTTAATGTTCACTATTTTCCCAAAGTACAAAGTGTCCTCATGATTGTCCTCATGCCAAATGTGCTCCAAATACCTGTCCTGAAGCACATGAAGATTGTCCTTCACACCACTAATGAAAGTCAATTGACTGTCCTCCAGTGATAGGTCATCCAGTGAATTCATCTCACCAAACCAATACAACTTCAGTTTCTTTTCTATCTTCTTCCTATCCCTTTGTTCTGATTTTTGCGTCTTGTCCTTCACACGGTTTTGCTTGGCTGCTGCAATCCTCTCCTCTCTTTGCTTGCGGATTCTTCTCATCTTCGCACCACGGTTTATTGCGAAGCTGATTATTCTGTCCTGTTCCTGTGAATCATTGGATTCTAACCAAGCCAGAGTTCGGTTTTTCTTAGCTTTAACTTTACCGTCTATGAATCCAAATTTGGCATTCGGAGCACGCCTGAATTGCTGATCTGTCAGCCCAAGAGTCTGCTCAGCAAATATGTTGTGAGTTGGAGCTGACTTGGACTGTGCTAACTGGGAAGCTGTTGGGTTTGACAAGTCACCTACTAGGTACTCACTCAGTTGCCTTTC